>NC_092821.1:114089959-114389959 GCF_023375885.2 Dermacentor andersoni | reverse complement strand
ACATTTATTTTGGGACCAGCAAGGGTGCATAATCGCTGGCTCTCCTTGGTCAGCCTCACCACAATAGAGCTGTGTTATGCAGTGAAGCATATAAAGAGTGGAAAGGGGTCACTGTCAAAGAATATTGTAATTGCCTCTCATTTGCATACACATGTGCACGTGCCGTCCAGGGTCACACTACAAGCGCCCAGACATTTAACAACTCTACTGGCAGCCATTGAGAGCTGTTTTTGATGCTGCTGTTGGAATTTTCGGCCTTCCTTAGAATTTATATTGTCCCGGCTGCGACATTATTTTTCCTCGGTCCCTTGAAAAACTTATGGATGTGCCAGGACTCTACTGTATTCAGCTCGAGGATTGAACCAACCAGGCAGGTATTTAATTCTTTATCCTAATGTTTAGAATATTTGGAAACCCTTGCTCTTCAGCCACAAAAGAGTAACTTAGGCAAGCGGATTTCACGGAGGTGTGGAGTGCGTGCCAGATGACATTTAAACACATTTAAACACATTTAAACACTGCTTCTTTTTGCACATGTAGGACTGCTCGATGCAACTGCTTTATCTATTACCCATCGAAATGCAGCCGCCACGGCCGGGACTAGATCCCGCGACCTCATGCTTAGCAGCGCAACACCAAAGCCGCTAAGCCACCACGACAGGCAATCATTCTTTCATTTTTTTTTTCGTGCCATGCCCAAAAGTGTAGACATGTGGTGGACAGTGTTAGACTTTGGATACAAGGTTGTATACACAGAGAAACCGCACTGCTGACAGGAGAAGTGAATACAGCAGAGTGTTCAGCCATCTCTTTCTCTGTCCGTCTGTCTCTTTGCGTGCATGTATGCGTGCGGGCACGTCTGTCCGTGCAACCGTCCACTGAGGACGGTAGCGCCACCAGCGCTTAGTGTCAGGTTACTGAAGTCTTTCAATGACCACAGAGTAAGCTGCGTAGCAGCAGTAAAACATCTCCAAATTAACTGAGCTCGAGAAATTTGAAAGCCGTCGACTCGACAGCTGTTGAAAAGTGGCCGTTCAACCCGGGTGTTATCAAGACAAAAACAAACTTCAGCTACCGCCACCAAAAACATCAGAAGCGTCACACCGACCTGTTCATAGTCGAAGCTGGGGTTGAGGCTCCGAGCCGACCTCGACGACCGCGTCACACGGGGCGACAGGATCCGGCGGTTAAGTGTCTCGGGTGACAGAGGCACGGGCGCACTATGCAGCGTTTGGCTCTGAAAGACCATGCCATTGACCGGCACGAACGAGTTCTCGTCACCATTCATGGGTGAGCAGCCGCCGCGACCGCCATGGCTGGGCAGGGTCTGCTCCAGGTCGTCAACCTCCGGGAACTTGCAGGGCCACTTCGACAACGAGGCCACGCCTGCTGGCTGCGAGAACTTTGCCGCCAGGAGCGCCACTCTTCCGGTTCTTGTCCCAGAGGCATCCACATCTACTGCCGACTTTGCAGATATGGTGTCGTAACCGGTCCATGGCTTTGTCATCGTCGTTGTCGTAGAGGAACTGGCTCGCAGCGCCGATGTTTCCGTTCCCGAATTCCGCCCGCTGCTGCCACCTGCCTTCTTGGGCGACCACTTTGTCGGAGATGTGCTGAGGTAAGTGGGGCGCGGCCGGAAGCTGCTGCCGCGAGTCGTCCTCGTCGGCGAGCTCTTCGTTGGCGATGTCTTTGGTGGCGGACTGAGGCAGTTAAGCTTTTCTGTCGGGATGTCGGAGGCACGTCCAGATGACAGCGACAGGGAACAACTCTCGACCGGGCTTGGTCTGTCAGGAAATATGTCGGCGAAAAGAAGAACTTCAGTTTTAAGCTTCTCTAATGGAATCGATAACTATTAGCTGCCCAAGTAGCATGCTAGCATAAACAGCAGCTACACGAACACTTAAGAACCAATAAGGAATCAACAAAAGTCACCTTGCTTATATTAAACAAAGGTATGTAAATCTCTAAAATTTCCAATGCAAAAAAAAAAAAATTTCGCCTTCAAGTTGCCACTGCCATCTTGTCCCGACAATAGCAACGAAGGCTGCTCGGATGGTAGACTGAGGCAATGCTTCGAATGGGGTTTTAGTTTCGCACACAATTGTAATTCATAGGCAATACTTGGACTCATTTACTTGGAAACAAAACTCGTGCGCTAGAATCGAGTAAATCTAAATGCGCTACACCAACATGCCACAGTTTCTCTAAAGTCGCTTGACAAGGATTACTGTTCAAAGTGGTCAAAAGCCATGAAGCAGAAAAGTGCAAGTGCAGCCGTATACTCTTACTGCTCGTGCTACGCCTGTTTGCTTACAAATAAGCACCTGATCTAATGATGACATTGCGGAAGCACTGGAATAAATTGCACAAATCAAATACTTTAAATAAAGCCGTCGGTAGGAAGTTTCTTTCTTTGTGCACATAAACTTACGTTATATCAGATGACGCCGAGCTATCCATCAAACTTGTCTTTACAGCCGACGGCGAAAAGTCAGTACCAAGTTCCCGGAGGGAAGGAGGAGACGCCGGCGACAGCGCACCGGGGTCAGTGTCGATGCTGTCACTTGGGGACGAGGCCTGCTGTAATGGCTCACCGCGCACCAACAGGTTACTGGTGCTCCTCAACGGCGAACTGCGTGCCAGGTGTTGGTGGCTCCGGCTTGTCGGCAGCGGAGTCCTCGTGAACCAGTGGCCCGGAGAAACTGAGCGCGTCACGCGTGACGTCGCCGGCTGCCTCCGGTAGAACAGCAGGTAGGCGTCGCGCGCGGCCAGATCTTCGTCCAAGGCTCGACGGACCCTGGCGTCGTCGAACAGGTACCACTGTTCGTCCACGGGATTCTTGCAGCAAGCTGCAACGGCAACGATGGATCAGGAACTCCAAGGTAAAATGAACATACAGCACGGCCCACTTTTAAAGAAACAAAGCAGAGAAACACTTACTAATAATACTAATACTAATACTACTAATAATACTACTAATAATCAGACTAATAAGTGTTCTTTTCAAAACTCTATATTTGTCAATTTTATGGTAACAGGTTGATAATTTGAAGAAGAAATGAAGGTCGAATTCCCATTTTCCGAGTTACGTGCCGAAATGCCCGGCCCGGTACGTCAGTGTGACGTCATGGATTTCAATGTATTTGTTCCTATTTGTGTCTTTGTGGCTTAGCAAAAGCTTTTGAACCTTGCTAAGTAGTCTTTGACTCTCTTAGGCCACAATGTAATCCATATTAACAAATAAAACGTTGACTAGGCCCCAGCAGATGACGTCAAAATCCATGACATCATGGCCGGCTCATGTGGCCAATTCAAGGGGGCATCGTCACCCGTCTATCGTATCTGCACCTTTTCTGGCTAATCCATCCTCCTCCCAAATAACAGCGGCCTTTATGTCTTTGTAGAAGGGTGACATACTAATACAGCTCAAACAATTTTACTCTTTAGTGTCCCTTTAACTCTTCCATGCATGGTGATTAGCATTCATGACTATTCTTATTTTTCAGTTTTCCCTCGTCTTCATTACAGTAGAACCTTGTTCATAGGTGTAGGAGAAAAAAGATGTGAGGGAAAACATACTAACTGGGAGAACGTACGATCCAAGTCACTAAATAGTTTGGCAGACTCAACTGTAGTTGGCATCTATGTAATGCAAAGCATTGTGCATTGCTTCGTCATGCGAGTATGAAGCAAGCGTCCTCACGAAATAGCAATCTCACTGAAACGAAATAGGTCCATACCCTTGCCTTGTTCAGGTGTAGCACATAGACTAATTGTGCCTGTTTATATGCCTATGAGCTGACAATATGTGTTCAGGCTTTCTGTAGGAGTTATTTTTTTTGTCCCACAGAACACATGTGCGCACACTTGGTCGGCATACAAGGGCATACAAGCCATTTCGCTGGTACTTCCACATTGCAGCACCTATCCTCTTGCTCAAGGTCATGATTAATACGCTGTAACCACATTGACGGCATCTTACATGAAGGGAGAAAAAAAGAACACTGGACTCTCAGCTCACCACTGCTATGCATTAATTACTTCTCTCCACCTTGCGGGTTTCCGCAGAACTACTACGTCAACCACTGCTATGCAACGCACAGTGGAGTGCCTGTGAGCAGCCACTTTGTTATGTATTTCGTTGCAACTAGCCTTTAATCTCAAAAGGCTTGTGAAGCATTACAGGCCGGTATACAGTCACTCATACTCACTCACCAATGTATTTACCGGCTATGTATTCACTCATAATTACATACACTCGCTCGTGTTCTTACTAAAGTGCACTCATGCTCACCCACACTTACTCGCATTCATCGTCACTTCCATGCACACCTACTGGCACCCACTCACATACATAGAGTCGCCGACCATTTATTCGGACCTCACAGGGACTGCGGAAATGTCCGAATAAACAGGTGTCAGAAAAAGCAGATTAAGAAAAAAAAAATGAAATCTTTTATTTCCACACACTTATTCGGGCTCGGCAGTAGGCTTGAAGAAATCGTGAATGCGACGTTGCACGCTGTTGCGTTTACGAACAATCAGATAGGCCTGAATCTCGGAGAGGGTCGTATGGTCACTATAGGCGGCTGAAAGCACAGTCACTGCTTGTACATGCTCCGCATGCGACGACAGCATAGCACATGGTGGGTCAACTTCCGACTCAGAGTCATCGTCCGGCGGTGCAGCAGAAACGTGACGAATGATCTTGCCGTCATCGAGTTCTGCGCATGTCAGTACAGCAGTGTCACCACCTGTGAAACTGTCAAATGAGACGGTGTCCGGAATCACAATGCAACCGCTGTGCAGGTCTCGGCAGAACATTTTCTGCGTCAGCAGGGAGCACATCGGAAGGCGACAAATCTTATAGCCCTGTCACACGGCAAATCTAATGTCATTTACAACGAATGACATTCGCTGATAATGCCATTTGTTTGCTGTCACATGGTAAAACGTAATGACATTCGTCGAAAACAACATTTACAAATGAATGAGTTCGCATTCGTTTGGAACTGAATGTGTATCCTCGACACCACGAGTATACCAGTGCTTCGCAACAGTACATGCTTCTTTTTTTGTTTTAACAAAAAATCACTATTGTTCTATCAATTTTATTACCTAATTGTTACTTCAATGACACAGCAATCCATCACGTGCGTAATTACAGAAAGCTACTCTCAGTCCAGTGGCTAGACAGCCGTCTTTAGCTTTCGCTGCAGCAGTCGTGTTGGTTCGCACCGGAGCACCGACCGCGGCCGCTTCAATTGACTTGGCGTAAAAGCATGCGCGTGTTTTCCTGTGGCACGCGCCAAGAATGAGGAGATTAGGAGCCCGCACGCACATCAGAACGGCGATGACATGCAACTGCCCTTCTCGTACCACTTTAGCAGATGTAGCGGACGCGCCTATCGTTCTCTTCGCCCTGTTGCTTGCCTTAGCTTTGGCTTGGCTTGACTCGACTTTGTTGGCAATGTCGAGAAGTTCGTGATCGGACGCTACGGCTTGAAAGCAACGATCACATATTCCAGTGGAATTTAGCATATTGGAAAATAATTATTGGACAAAAGTGGGTTTGAAGCTATTTCTGCATGTTCTTTTTTTATTATCGTCATTGTCATCATTTTCAAATGACATTAGTTTTCACCGTGTGACAGCGCGCTGTGAGAATGACATTAATCGAAACAAATGTCATTTGTTGGAAATTAGATTAGATTTGCCGTGTGACAGGGGTATTAAGGCCTCCCGCCACCCGCTTGCCGGCATTTGCCAGCGCAGTCTGCGCGGGCACTGTCGGCACCATTAGACACTTGATGCGATGTTTCCGTAAGCCGCGTTGGATCACCGGAACCTCGACACAGCACACAAAGCAAACACCACCATGCCAATGCCAGTCGCACAAACGAGAAATGTGGCCTACTCGCAGCGTCGTGTGCGAAGAAACGAATCAGCTGCTGGATTGTCTTGACATGGCTTATTAAGCTGAAACCAGAACTGCTGTAGAGCCACTCTATCGAACCAGGCAGAAACGATGATGATTAGCGGGGATTTGCAGTAGCGCCACTTCGTGGGGGAGCAAGGAGGCTCCGTTCCAAACAAGAATGGCGTTCAGCAGGTCGAACCATGCACCGGTCAGAGTCGGTGCATGGTGCTCTCGATCGAGTTGGCTCAAGGAGTGTCCGGAAAATCAGACGAGAGGTTGCAAGGTGCCGCAAAGCAGACCAAATAATCGAGCATGTCCACATTCTTGGAATCCAGAAAATCAGTCGGCGGCTGTGCATCCATTCACGCTTGCCAACAGTCATTCATGTTCATACTCACGATTGCTCAAAGTCACTGTCACCGACTTTCCCATGAACTCACACTGACCCACAAGGTTAATATAACCAATTCTAGAGGAAAAGCTTCCCACAGCACCCTTGCATTGAAATCATAACCACAAAGGTGCAGCCATGTTGCCACTCAGCGCTGGTGCAGACGACAAGAGTGCAGCCGACAAGATGCGATTAAGACAAGATGCGCAACCAATGCAATCTCAAGCCTCCCTCAGTATAAAGTCAACGTACACTTTTTCGAACTCCCTATGGGCCGCGAAAATGTCCGAAAAATCGGGCAGCCCTAAAAAAATGAATGCACGCCTTTTACTACCCCAAAGGACTCAAATTGCCATGGGACGTCCGAAATAGCTCATAAGGCCTGCCAGTACACTTAAGAGTATATTGGTGCTCGTACTGTGACAGGAGATGGCGGGTGCACGCGTGTATAATATAAGAATACATACTGTGTCCCACGACCAGCGTGTCTACCAAGTTGACATTTCCAAATTCCCCGAGTTTTCCAGGTTTCCCCCGAGTGCCTTTGCCAAATTCCCAGAGTGATACAGAACTTTGTTTTACATCAAGACAGGCTCACACCATGTCGCCTGATGCTGTCACTCTCTAGTAAGCATGCTAAAAAATAAATAAAGCAACTTAACCCAGTTTGAATAGTAAGGAGTATCATTTTTTTTAATCAAAAAGAAATCACAAGGGACGGGTTAGTAAACTGCATAGTGAATAAAATATCTTTGAAGAAAAAAAGGTAAAACTCATTGCATATCGAGTCGAACATTCTCAAATACAAAAAAAAAAAAGGTACAGAAACAAATGTTTTCGAATATAAGCTATGCTTATCAATTAATAGCAAGCTCATTGATAGGAGGCCCGAACATTGTCACAAGTGAGATTCTCTCTCAACGGCTGGTGTGTCAACCCCAACTGTCCTGACATACTCTCAGCCCACTCACAATGCCTCAGTGTTATGTTTTCACCCACCGTGGTTGCTCAGTGGCTATGGTGTTGGGCTGCTGAGCGCGAGGTCGCGGGATTGAATCCCGGCCACGGCGGCCGCATTTCGATGGTGGCGAAATGCAAAAACACCCATGAGCTTAGATTTAGGTGCACGTTAAAGAACCCCCGGTGGTCAAAATTTTCGGAGTCCTCCACTACGGCGTGCCTCATAATGAGAAAGTGGTTTTGGCACGTAAAACCTCATAATTAAATTTTGTTTTTCAGTGTTACGTTTCACTGCTTTAAAGAGTTTATGTTGGTTTGGATGAGGGGCCCCTGCATCTCGCCGTCAGCCAACACTTTGTCTTTTGAGCTCAGAGAGCTCCTTGAAAGAAGCCGGCGGCTCGCCTCCTTTCCCATTCATTCCTCTAAGCATAGGTCCTTTCTGTTCTCGTCCTCCTTCCACCGCGCATTCACCCCGCAGACCATTTGAAGCATCCTCTTCATCAGTTGTACAGTCAATGGCAGATTTTTCAGACTCCCTAGGCGCCGTGAAAACATCCGTAAAATTGGGCAGTCGGAAAAAATGAATGCACGCATTTTCCTGCTGTTGAGGACTCAAATCACCACAAGCACGTCCAAAAAGGCCCACCAATACACTTATTAGGCATATCGGTGCTCGTACTGTGACAGGAGATGGCGGGTAGACGTATGTATAATTAAGGAATAGATACAATTACTCATAGGGGACCCTGATCATGAGAAGGAAATTCACAGAAGAATAAAATTGGGTTAGAGCGCATATGTCAGACATACTCAGATTCTTACTGGAAACTTACCATTATCACTAAAAAAAGGTGTACCATCAGTGCATTCTACCGGTACTAACATAAGCTTACCATAAAAACCGGAATATAGGTCGAACTCTTTTTCAAAAAGCTATTGCGAAAAGTTGACCCTCGTCTTATATACCGGACATGGGCAGAAAAACTATGGAAGTCTTGCAACAATGGGCGGATGAAGTAAAGAAGCGCCTTCACCTTTGCCATCAGCAGCAGCACGTCATGGCGACATTGTGGCACTGCCAATTTGCGTTTACATTGTCACAAAGTTGTATTGGTTAAAGGCTGCTTTTTCACATTTTGTTTCAAAATGAGCGGAAGCCGACAACAAGCCACCGTCGCCTTCAAGAAAAAGGCGAATGAGTGCGCGGAAGCCCACGGCAACCTCACGGCACAGCCCGAATTTAGAGTATCTGAAAAGAGCATTCGGTACTGGCGGAGACAGAAGCAGCAAACCAACAGAAAACGTCATTTCGTGGGCGGACCGCAAAACTGGAAGACAAGGTTGCGGAGTTCGTCCGGGAGCTGCGTGTAAGATCGCTGCCTGTGACAGCCGAATGCATCCGTTTGAAAGCGGTAGAGATTGCACGCGCCTCTGGACTGGGCAGCGAGAAGCACTCGTCATACGACTTTAGTTCGGACCACTCTAATCAAACGCGTTGCTCTGATTCGGAGTAGCGCTTGCGCACTTCGTGTACCTTCTGTGTACTGTACACCCAGCCAATTTTTAACAGTATCGCGCAACCATCGACCCACGTGTTTGTCAGCACCTTATCATCACGGCACGGAGTGGCGAAATAGCGAAAGTAAGCGCACGTGTACACGTGCGCATATCTCGATTGTTTCGCCGCTCAGCGCCGTTAATAAGGTGCTGACAAGCACGCGGGTCGATGGTCGCGCGATACTGTTAAAAATTGGCCGGGTGCACATGCGATCAGCATTTAAATAAATACTGTCACTATTGTGCATGAGTCGCATTTGTTTCAAGGTAAGGGTGTCTTTCGGTACTTCTGCCATTGAAAAAGATTTTTTTCATTTTTAGAATTCGTTAGTTGGGGGATCGACCTATATTCCGGTCCGACCTATAGTCCGGTTTTTACGGTAGTACCATATTTACTCATATACTGATTGCACTTTTCTGTCAAAGAAATTGACGCAAATTCAGGGGTGCGATCATTACGTGGGTTAAATTTCCCGCGAAAACAAAAATTTTTTTTCATCCCGCATTTTCTGCGGGATGACAACAGGTAAACGAGCAGGCGGCTGCCGCTGTAACAGTGCGGGACACCAAAACAAAAATGGCGGCCGGCAGAGCAAGGCGAACACGCTGAACGAAATTATTTTTTCTTCTCGTGAGTATATTACGCGCATTGAAACAGTTTTTTACGTATCAGTAATGAATAACATCGTTAATATCGGCAAGTTTGCAACAATAACGTAGACATGTCCACATTGAGGGGACAGAAACACATATGGGCGCGCTTAGGTGCCAGTGACATAGGAAACTGCGGCATTTGTCTTCGCTACTATCCTCATACGGCACGTTTCCACCAAGGGTGGGCAAATATCTTAGCTGTGTTACAAGCGTTGGAGTATGAATAGGGTACACTTCTAACGTATCAGTGTAAACGTGGCCACTATCATTGCCGCTCACTATTTGTTGAGTGCCCACGAGTGCAGACGAGAAGAATCGAAAAGCGCCTTTTTTTGTTGGTGTTGTTGGCCAAAACCATTATGAAGCCTACAGGTAATAAAGCCCAGGCAAGTTTAGCTGTAGCTTTCTTTTTATGGAAGTGCAAAAAGTGACGAAAGGAATGAAATGGGGCATCTGCTTAAGAATGTTTGGTGCGTGCAGACAGCTTGGTTTGTCTTGAAGGGCCGTTTGCGTAGCATTCGACAGATGGTAAGCGTGATTGTCATTAGCTAGACTTGGCATACGACATATCGCTGTGACAAGTTCGGGGTGCGATTATTACATGGGAAAGAAATCAAATCTTGATGACAAAATTCAGGGGTGCGATCATTACACGAGTGTGACTATTGTGCGAGTAAATACGGTATACCTATGTTCATTCTTGTGCTTTCATCTTTTATGAAAGCAGTGTTCGTTTTTGTATCAGTGTTTGCTACTATGTTTGCCTTGCTGCATCGCGATACCCATCAATGTAATTGATTATCTTTTTTTATAAATGCAGTGTTCACTTTTGTATTTGTGTTTGCTATCATGCTTGCTTTGCTGCACCTTGACACCCACCAAAGGGATTTCACCACTCCTGCCTTGGCTACCGAATGGCAGCTGGCAGTATTGAATAAATAAAAAAAAATATGGGGCAGAAACTTGGACACTGACAAAAAGAAAGCTGGAGAACAAGTTAAGGACCGCGCAAAGAGCGATGGAACGAAGAATGTTAGGCATGGCGTTAAGAGACGGGAAGAGAGCAGTGTGGATCAGAGAGCAAATGGGCATAGCCGATATTCTAATTGACATTAGGAGAAAGAAATGGAGCTGGGCAGGTCACGTAATGTGTAGGTTAGGTAACCGGTCTACCATACGGATTGCAGAATGGGTGCCAAGAGAAGGGAAATGCAGTTGGGGACGGCAAACGAGTAAGTGGGGTGAGGAAATTAAGAAATTCGCATGTGCAAGTTGGAATCCGTTGGCGCAGCACAGGGTTAATTGGAGATCAAAGGGAGAGACCTTCGTCCTGGAGTGGACTTAATATAGGTTGGTGATGACTGTCCCGTGACAATTGCTCCTTCCTATGCTTGTTAAGCTTCGCCGCAATACTTTTGCATACGCTTCACCGCGCAACATTTCTAAGCTGACTTTCGGGAACGAGCATTATGCAACGCGCCGTGCTTTCCGAGCTTCGAAGCCAATTGCGAGGACCACAAAGATGGAGTTGGTGCCATTGCTTACAGCAGCAAATTCTTTCAATGAAGAACACTGCACCAAACGGCAAGAAGCTTAATAGCGAATGTTGAAGCAGCTAGGCCTAGAATTTACCGCAGTGGCGAGGCAATCGAAACGGCGGCAGTGGTAGCTTCGATTAATGCCATTCCGGAGCTGTGGTCACAGCAAAAAGTTAGAAAAATCGGGCGGCAAAGGGTTCTTGCATCCACAATTTCAGACATTCTTATACACTGACTCGATGGGGTACGTGGTGGTGCCACGAAGCTGTCCGAATTATCGGGTGTCCGGAAAGTTGGTCATTGACTGTACACTGCCAACTCCTCCAGCTGACGACATGGTGTCGAAAGACCTATTCGTTACGATCCCTCTCTGTTACGCGAACCAGCGTTACCACGACTTTCATTCCCTTTGAATAAAGTTACACCCAACTGTCCCTGATAGAAGCACAAATTCCCCCAAGTTTCTCCCGAGTATTTCCAGACTATTCAAAATTCCTGAGAATTCCCGGTTTTCCCGGTTGGTAGACACTCTGCATGACAATTGCCTCTTCCCACTCTTGGTATGCTTCACTGCACTACTTCCCGTATGCTTCACCGCGTAACACTTCTCTATTGAGGCGAAGCTGACCTTCGGGAACCGGCATTATGAATGCGTCGCGCTTGTCGAGCTTTAAAGTCATTGGCGAGGATTACAAAGGCGGAGACGGTGCCATTGCTAACAGCGGTGAACTGTTTCAATGAAAAACACGGCACCGAAATGCAAGACGCTCGGTAGAGAACGTCAAAGTAGCTAGGCCTAGCGTTGCAATGGTGGTGGCTAGGCTGCCAGTGGATCTGCTTGCGGGAGCGCCTGTTCGAGGCGGCGAGATAATCGAAATTGTGGCGGTGGTGGCTTCAATCAATGCCATTTCGGACCTGTGGTCCTGGCAAAAAGTCTGTAATATCGGACAGCGAAGCGTTTTTCCGTCCGAAATTTCATACGTTCTTATACGTTTACTTTGTGGCGGCACACTCTGCGCATATTGCCGCGCTTTGTTATCATCCAGCCCAGCATAACACGGCTACACGCTGCACTGCGTTACCGATAAAACGCAGCGCCACCGCTGCGTCACCCGAGGTATGCGTCACCGACGGTGGCAACAAAAACAGGCTGCCCGGCTGGGAAGAGTTGCTTTTTTCCATCCGGCACCGAGACGAGCGTAGCGTTGGTATGCTCATCCGCTCCCATCGCTAGTCGAATAAGCAGTTGTTACGTTTTTAAGTTCGGATTTGTCCTTCAGCAGACACGCAATCCCACAACTCTATGGGGTACCGTGGCAGTCCAGCGAAGATGTCTGTATTATCAGGCATGTCCGAAAAATCGGGCGTCCGGAAAATTGGTCATGGACTGCAGTGGCAGCATCTAGTTTAGGTGCCTGCAAACGCATCCTTGCACGCACGGTAAATCTTTCTTGAAAAGATACGGAAAGAACATTACACATTGGTCGTATGTATGTGACTGACTATATTTTCTGATTCTGATAGATTCTGATATATTTTCTTATAGCTTCTGACTATATTCAGGTTTAGGAAAATTAGAGGTAGCAAATGGTGACTTGTTTGAAGTTGCTACTTTTGTCGACCCCCCTCCCCTTTCTTTTCCTCTGGAGCCAGCATAGTAATTATGTGCGCCAACCAGCCCTCGCCCCCGTTTATGCTCCCCATCCGCTCACGCCCTTCACTACTCACTCTCTATTTCAGGCCTGTATATATAATCAGTGTGGAGCACAAGTGAAGCGTACTCGTGAGTGAGTATGCCCCTCTATGCATGGCACTGGACTAACCCGTGTAGTGGCCCCCCTGCAGTCCTGTCCCATGATGGCTGCAGAAGGCATACAGGTCGTAGAGGGCGCTGCTCGACCCCGATGCACCCTGACAGAGGTGACTGCTGAGGTCCAGGTCTTGAAAAGGAATCTCGACTCGCGTCGCCAGCTTGCTGTGCCGGCCTCCATTCTGTGCAAGGTGAAAGACGGTGATAATGGACAAGTTACATTATTGTAAAGTACCCCCGTATAGATTGCCTGCAAGGAGCTGACAAGCTTTTTTGTAGAAGGGTAATTTTAACTCATTATTGCAGCTCAATTCATTCTTCCTTCTAGTGTTCCTATAATGAATTGCTTTGTTTACAAAACAGCTAAGCCACAAAACACCCAATGCTTTTAAAATGAGGCAAGACCGTGCATCACTTGGAAACGGTCGAGTTTTCAGGCCTTGACACAACCAGTCTTTTGGCCGAACAGCACACCTAACTTCTTTTAACGCACTCTCACCTGATGGAAGCGCTTGAGATGTATGACCAAGATCTCGGGGCAGAACCAGAGCCCCAGCTGTGCGAACCCTTGCTGCCGACTGTCGCACTGGGGACACAGCCAGGCCTCCTCCGGTTCCAGCTGGAACGAGAAGGACGCAGAAGTTGCAATTGCGCAGCTTGGCAGTGGGGTGAGCATTTGCCATGTGTCATGTCTACAGCTCCCAAAATATTGACTCATGCATGTTTTGTCCTCATACGTTATGATCACTTAAAAGTCAAAAAGCCTAAAAAACTTCACAATCACTTACAAACCGAAAATGGTCCTCTGCTGCTGGACTGACCAAAGCAAATGAGAAGAAAAGCAAGAGCCCTGCACATATTCCTCATGCATGTTTATTGTTAGAGACGACAAGTACTTGTGCAGGAAGATGGTTCTATTCCAGCGATTTACGTGGTATAAATGTCTAAAAAGAAAGGAGATACTTAGTGTTACATGGTTCGGTTTTAGCTTTGTACTTATGATCGATGTAGTGTGACATGTATGGGAGATGAGCATCAGGGCATCTGGAAAAGCGGTAGCACCGGTGTCTGAAAACCAGAGCAGGAAAGTTACCTTGCCTCACGTTGCAGCTTGCAAACATGCCGACTGTGAGACTTCTGGATCACTTACGCTTTTCAGTCATGTGGTGGTGAGGTGAGCGGTGGGAGGCTGGGGAGTGGATGCGAAGGTACTAAATGGACTACATTGATTGATTAGCTTGATAAGCTTGATTAGCTTAAGCAGGCTAGGTGACTGTTTGTTGCCACCATAGACTTTCCCACTAAAATTATTACAGGGGGACGCTGGCACTAGTGTCCACTATGGGGCTTGCAGGCACGGCGCTTCAGCCAGCATGGAAATGATGGCTAGCACAATCTGTGCTCGTTACAACAGACCCGCATACAACAGACTTTCGGATATAAAGGGCCATATTTCAACCTTAGTTGTATCTGCCTGCTTTATTAATGCAACAAAGATTGCGCTACAACGAACTGTTGGCTACAGTGGAGAAAATTAGCGGGAATTTTTGTCAAAATCGGGCGTATAAAACGGACTTTTGCCATGTAGATACAGGCTGGCAACTGACTTGCGAGGGTCGACCAAGCATCACAGTTCAATATCTTGAGTGCGAGGGAGGGAGAAAAGCGAAGCGGAAGCGCACCGTCTTTCACGCGCAAGGCACGGGGGGAGGCGAGGGAAAGAAGGGGGGTTCTACTCCGGTGGTTGCTGCTAACGACGCGGCCGCACGGGCGCCATATCTTGAAAGCGATCTGCGATATAAAGAAAGTGTGCGCTTGCTTGGGCCTCATCTCCAAAGCGATCTGCAAACTACTGCTGCCACGCTTATCTCGCTTAACAGGAAGCTTTAGCTCGGGCCCAACTCGAACGCAGCCTATTCAAATACATGTAAAATGCAACAACGCTTTTCTGAGATAACCCCTGCATGAATTTTAGTGAAATTTGTTGCATATGAGTGAGAAAGTTAAATCCTAGTGACTGTTGGAAGTGGAATTTCAATTGGTATTTGTTCGACCTGAATTTTGTACAAAGAATATTCAAAAATTCAAAGGTTCAAAACAGATAGAAGCACGAAGTTTACAAATTAATAGCTCTCCGTTAAGAACAGATATCGTGGTTCTGTAAACGGCATCCATTAGATCATTCAAAGTGGACAAATTAGCTGTGTCAATTTATATATTACATCAATTTGTTATGTTGTGTAGAAGGGTTCTGCAAAAGCTGTATTTACAGATTATTAAATTTTTTAAAAATTCATGTGTAACATATCAATTTTGCTCGCTTTATATGTACTATGAGGTGCAATTTGCAGAATTATATCGTTTTTCATTGCTGAGTTACGGAGTTGTAATGTGGATAGTTTCATTTTCTGAAAATTTCAATAATTTTTGCAAACTTTTAGTAAAAAATTGACAACCTAAATAAAAAAATTCGAGACAGACAGTCACTAGATTATAAGTTTTTCGTTTAAATGCAACAAACCTCATCACGTTTGGTGCAATGGTTGCGGAGAAAAATGAATTCTCTTTTTACATGTATTTAGATAGAAGAGCCCAAGCTAAAGCTTCCTCTTAATATGCTATTGCAATCAATGCTGCGACTTCTTTGTTTGTTTTTTTACTTTGGACGTTCGTCGTTCACTCTTTGCAATAAAGTAAGACATTGCGACGAAAGTTCCGGAAGTGAGGCGTCTCGGATATGACGGACTTCAGATAAAACAGACATTTTTTGTCGGGTTATCAGGGTCCGTTGTAACGAGAGTTGACTGTACTTGGATTTGCTTGAAGTTCATCCTTCTGGCTTCAGACGGCTTTGTGACTTTGAAGACGATTCATTTTCAACGAAATAATGGGTTATGAATGCAACAATTTGCAATAATTTTCCATGTGAGCAGTCTTATTGCCTTCTTAGTTTAGAAATGTGGGACTGCTTCAAAATTTAAGCACATAAAGGCAGATAACTCGCAATACATAAAACCGCAAGAACACCTGAAGCCACACGAGGATCAGCCAAATCCATGCATTAACCATCATTACCATGGTAGCTGAAACATCGCTGCGCCAGAATTCCCTCTAGTAATTTTTATAGGAAACCCTGCGGTTGCCGCTGCTTTTTCAACAGGATGCCAATAGAAAAATTCATTGCCATCATCATCATGTTTATCCTGCGGTTTCTCCCGCAATCCTTTTGTGGCGAGTGCATTCAACGAGCCCTCTGTGTACCTTTTCCTCCGTGAAGTAAAAGGCAAGACAGTCCGAGAGAGACACCGACGGCTCCGGCTCCTGCTGGGTCACACCGATGTCATCCACGATGGAATCTTCAGCCAGGAACAGCCTGGAAAATAGGCAGCAAGAAAGTTACAGCTGGCATGTCGACAGTCAGTTGTTGCATCGAGTAACATGGTTGCGTCCAGTTTTGGGGAGACAAGTCATTGTATTGTTCAAGCGTTCGTAACAGCTTGAACTTGGTATGAAATCTAGCAGATTTCTATTCCCATAATAGATTAATTGTCAATAAATTGATAAACAGACAGAGTGTTAAACCTATGCACAAGGTGTTCCTTCATACGTGGCACGCTTTTTTCTTTTTTTTAAGAAGCTGCGATATATAGGCCCCTACTGTTTACTGCTGATAGGCTTACGTGAATAGGTGGATGTTAGTAGCAAGAATCATTTGAGCGATAATTTGACAATTAACTAAAACATGTTGATTAACTTTCTAACTACTAACCTTAGGGCTCACGTTGTAATTGCAAAATTGAAGCCAAGGGGTAGTGAAGTCAAGTCTGCTTAGCAGAAATCCTAAAGCTAGCCCTACTTTCTAGATATCTGTCCCCAAGATCTGCTAAACTGCCTCAGTATTACAGCTAAGATCGTCCCTTAACTGTTAGAGACACACTTTCATAAAACTGTTAATATAAAATGCTCATGCATTTCGCAGCACATTTTAAGGCCACAAAGGGCACATATTAGCAGCCAAGCAAATAAATGACCCAAAAATGGTCGCTTTTCAACCAATGTGATCATCTGTGATCAACTTGGTTCCGCGAGCGCCCTTCGCGAATCGCCGGTGCAGATGAGCCCTAAGAGTGGCCATTTTGTTATTGCCAAAGCTCTTCTGCAATAACAAACGAATACAGCCTACAAATACAGCTCTATTTACTATTCCTCTTTTTTGCCCCTTTAAAGAAAGCAGGGGGCGCTTTTAACATCGACAACGTCGTCACGAGGGTAGCGACAAGTATGGTGCGTGCAATAACCGAGTACGACAGCTGGCGAGAACGGCATGGCAAAGTGCATCAATACTTGCTTGTTTCGAGACCCAAAGAACTTCCTGGTAAGGAAGACGAGAGTCATGGTTATCAGCAAGAGAACCATCACAGAAGGCAGACTGAAACACTCTTAAGACGTTGACTCTACGGGTTAGCTCTCGCGGCACACATTCGGTACACATTCTCAACAGTCAGCATTTTGTGGAGTGAAGCCTATTCATTCAAACTAGCAGAAAAGAGCTTGCGAGTTCAATACAGTGTTTAATTCAGTGTAGATGTTTTCATATATAATTACCAAAAAACATTTCTGACTTAGCTTTTCCTTTGTATGACTTATTTATGTATAGCTACAGAAACCCGAATGTGGGGTTTTTAGCAGCGTGGACTTACATTTTCTAGGGTGCATTTGCATTTTTTTATTTGAGAGAACTCGTTTTACTGAGTGAGGCACCGATCGCGAATGTCCAGACATCAAGGAATAGATTTGTCATAGGCAGCACGCATGAACTTGCATATTCCCCACCAGCTGATGGATAAACTAAAAATCTTTAGTTATAGATAGATATTCAGAGGGGCTGTGTTCACGGCAAATCGTCATTGTTGCGGTCATGACAAGTCTCTAGAGCACGACCAGGGCTCTGTAAGTACCATAGTGTACCATAGCAGAAGAGAACGCTTTAAGTATCTTTTCCTTCATGATAAGCGTGACAACGGTGTATTCGTGCAGAAAAGTAAACTTACAGAGCAGTCTTGTGCTGCACGGAGTTTGATTCTATGAAGCATGGATGCGACTTTCATTGAGGAACCCTTTTCACAAAAATAAGCTTGGCTGTCAGGCAAGACAGTCTGCCAAGTTAATGGCAGCGTAGCCGTTTTTTTTAATCAGTGCGTACGAGCAGTTTGATTATGTGGCTCTCGTGATGAAATCACGCGCAAGAGGCGGAAGACCCTAGCATGAGAAGCTAGTATTGTATTTCCATTTTAACCGTGACTGATTGTGCCATTAGTTGAGTAAACGTGCAGTGCTAAGGCAATGAAATGAAACAGTTTAGGGTTAACTAATATGTGTAACTTCTTGTTTCTACTGTCATGAATTCGTGTTACGTCGGCGTAATTTTGGCTCTTACACTTGGATCAGAATTCCTACCACCCTTATGCACAGTGACGTGATATCCCACTCACGAGTAATTGTGCTTATTCAGCGTCCTGCTCTAAACTTCCCTTTTGCATTTTGTTCCACGAGTAAGCATGATACGAAGAAGGCGCACCCACAAATTAGGAAAAGCGTCTATCCAACCGTAAATTTCGCTAGACACTCATGACAACACAAGGTGTTCGAAGGCACCCAAAACTCACCGGTCGGCGACCTGCGGCTCCCACTGAAGGACCACTCGGAGCAAGGGCGCAGGCGCGAGGTCCCTCGACGCCTCCAGCAGACAGTCCACGAACTCCAGAAAGAGCGGGTGGTCCACGTCCGCCGGAAGGCTCAGGTGCGCGTCCCACACCAGCACATCCAGCCTGTTCACCAAGTCCTGCACCGAACAGAGGGAGCTCAGACAGGGAACACAGACAGGAATACCGGGTAAAACAGTGCAGAGTGTATAAAGTCGAACCCGAATACCATATTCGCCCGAATATGTGCCAGCTTCATCCTGCAGTTGAAATACATAGGCCACTGCTGCTGATGCTCCTCCTACAGATAGTGATGCCAGCCAGAGTTTTAAGCTGACCCCTCCCCCTCCCCCCCGAATTCAGAAGGTTATAAAACGTAAAGTAAGCTTTCCCTCGAAACTTTCCTTGCCCACCAAGATTATAGCAAGCAACAACAGTTGCATAAGACAAATCACATCTATTACCAGTGTCCAGTGACAGCCATGCATGTCATGCCCCAGCTGACTGTAGGCTGCACTGTACCAACACTCTGTGCTGCAGTGCCATTGTTGCCAACCTCTTGCTAAAAGCAAACTTTTAAAAAGAAAACAATGACAGTGCCCACACTGCATGCATTCAATGCTGTCAAAAGGGCGCATTGTTACAGTAAACTGAATTTATTATAAAGTCCAACTGCGGCAGTAGATAGTAAATGTTAGCTACTGTGCTGCCTTTTGGTACTGGCATTAGGGGCAAGCCACATTTTTGTTTATTTATGACGGCTGCCGACGAAATCTTCAAATTTTAGCTAACCTAGAAGTTTCATAATTCATGTTTTTAAACAGAATTTGTGGAGAAATAATCGAGGACGGTTGTCAGTGTAAGCGAATAGCCAAACGCTTCTGGAAAGTTACAGTAAAATCTTGATACAGTTGACTTCCGTTAATTCGATCCTGACAGGACCGACGAAACTGGTCGAATTGAACAAGAGGCAGAAGATGCGCTGAAACACGCCGTTCATTCACTTGGCGATAATACCTCAAAAGTTAGCTTTGCTGCGATACAGGCATGTCAAGCGGCGAAGCATGCCACGCCGGAAAAGGCGCCACGGTTACGGCACATAGCACGTGTTCCTTAATTTACACACGCACTGTCTCCAGTCACAGTATGAGCACTGAGATGCCTAATAAGTTTACTGGCAAGCCTTTAGAGTTCTAGCCAGACCCCTGCAATTTTGTTGGCTTTAAACGTCTCCTCGAGGAGGAGGAATAAACTTTTATTGTACAACTAGCACTTTATGATGGCCGGCCCTAAGCCTCCCATGAAGGGACGTTGAGGGCTTGCCTCGCCGTCACCTCGTGGGTGGAGCTCCGTAGAGCCTCATGCAACCTGGACGAGAGAGTCGACTTTCAGAATTTTTTCAACTTACTGCGTTCTTTTCGGCTAGTTTTCTGAAAACAGATAGTTTTTTCCCCTCTCCTCGGTGCACGGTGCATGCGCGCGCGCGCATATAATTAAGGAACGCATACTAGGCCCCGTTAACAGTCTTATAAACGAGACGCGTATGGCAGGCGAAACGAAGGCTCAAATGAACACATCTGTGTCAGAAACAGCTCTGAATGGCTGCCAGTATGCTTATTAGGCGTATAGGTGCATGTACTGCGACACAAGACGGTGCGTGCGCGTCTGCACAATTAAGAAACGTGTGCTATGTTCCGCGACATTGGCCCCTTTTTATACTTGATATGTTACGATCACCTCAATAAATTGCGTATGCTTCACCGTATAACACGGCTGTACTGCAACGAAGCTGACCAGTGAAGTTCGAATTATCCGGCGGAGGCAAATATTGAGATGGAAATAACGGAAGTTTGGGCCCACACAAATGTATGGGCCCTGGCTGGGACCTTCGGTGGAGATTGATTTAACGGAAAAATCGAGTGAACCGAAGTCAAATTAGCGGAAGTCTACTGTATAAGGAACCTCGTGGTGCCACTGAATATCATTCATTATTATAAAATACAGTGGTATAGAAATCACACACATTTGCGTTCCCACTAAATTTAACGAGGAGAATCCATTTTCTATTCAGCGCACATACCCAGTAGCCATATTTAATTGCTATAACTAGAGGTGTGCAAATACTGAAGAGTAGACTTCGGATGAATAGCTAACCGAATAAAGAAAGAAAAGCCAAACACTAAATCGTATATTGAATATCAGAAAATTTAACACCCATTTACACATACAAATTTTGTGCAATAAGCACACTGCTGCATATGCTCAAGAGGCTACTCACATTACGTAACAAGAATGTAGCTAGCTATCAGTAACTTAAGTACCTTGGAATCGAATTGTGTAGTAAACTCTACTCTTATTGAAGGGAACATCCAATTAGGATGACAGCACCGATAACAAGTAAGCTCGTATATGAAGGTCTTGAAAATATCTTTTATTGATAGAATTTCAGTTGAATAGAATTAAGTGCTTTTTTTGTCTCTGAAGCTGAAGAAATAGCGAAGCTGTCCTAAGCACCAATGAGGATTTCAGTTTAATTATGGGTCATACTGCGCTTAATGGCAATCTTCTATTGGTTAAAAAATTTTGCTTTCCAATTTCCTTCCATGAAACGGGAGGGATTTTCCAACTTTACAGGAGGTAGTCTCTGTGGGCTATCAGCTAGTTAAGGCCAATCTGCACAACAGACAAAAGCGGCGAATGCGCACCACGTCCCTCAGCACCGTTCCGTGCGGCCATTATGCCGCACACGTCGACTGCGGCTGGCGCCAATCGTAAGGAGTTTTCAAATTGGGAGGCCCATGGCAAGTTCGCGTGACACATAGGTGCGATCACAGAAAGCAGTCCCACGACGCTTTCTGAAGGTCGTGCAACCGCTCTGAATAGATATGCGTTGACTCGGTATGAAACCATAACGTAAGTCGCCAACACCCGACGATGTAGCTTCGATTAGGCCTGACGAGCTAGACAGTGTGGCCAATGGTGTGGCCCATGACAAAAATTCGCTGCCGGCCAATGTGATAACGGGCCACAAAGCGTCGTGGAAAGCCTGTCACTAATACGTTCCTACGGCATGCTCATCAGTGATCGATGGCGAGATCACAATGCATGCCTCAGTGCCTTTGTACATACAGCGTCACAGCAACGACCACTGCCCGGTCATTCACTATGGACTACTTGAAAAACAGAATATTCGAGAAACCGAATACTAGACACTGGATTGGCAGCTGCTGGAGTGGTGTTCAGGCCCACAAGTCGGCTGCTACCGCGGGCACACGTGCCAAGTTCATCCGCATGCTTGCATGTGGGCAGAGAGCTCCAAACTGTGCGAATCTACGTGCGTGGAAACAACACGCATATCCGACATGATCAGCATGCCTTCCAGTGGCTAATCAACCTGACCTTCACACATCCTTCTGTGCTTTTCATACGCACTGCTTTTGTTGTTTCCTCTGTCTGATATTGTCAATCATTTCGATCGGTCTGGTTGACAGGGTCGAACCTCGTACCGATGTGATCTCAAGCCACGGTAACACTGCGTGTGTCAAGGCACCACCACGACCCGGTCATCCACTATGGAATCTCTGAAAAACAGAATACTAGATACAGCCGACGACAGATAATTCGGATTCCACGGGGAACCCGAACTATCGAATGTCGAAAGAAAACGAATGTGTCCAAACAAAGATCACTTTATTTACGTCTTAAGGCCCCTGTGCAAGGAACAAGTGGTCGATGCGTAGCTGCACGCAATTCCGTTTACGTGCAGCCAAGTCTGCCTGTATTCCTGCAAGTTTTGAGTTTTGCTGTGCGCCGATGCAAGGACTGCAAAGGCTTGAGTCAGATCCACACGTGGAAGGCACTGGAGCACACGGCGCACCATCATCCGAGTCAGAGTCGCTGTCTGACAGAGGGAGAACTCGCTCTACTATTTCGTCATTGTTCAGTTCGACAGGCGACGAAACCGCACTGTCGACATCTGAAATGTCTTCAAATCTAATGGAGGCACGAACTGGTACACCGCAACCTAGCAGGTCATCAATGATATACCCATTTGAGCTTGTTGTGGTAGGCGGCAGTTCAGCCTCTTCAGTTGCGAAGTCAGGCTCATTCGGAGTGCGAGGGCACAGTTGGTGCTATTTGACGCGGCCTGTCTTTAACTTCACGAGAAGGACTTCTTGGAGCCATCAGTGCGCTGTCTGGAATGCAAACTAAAGAAACAAGCACAGCATGGTAGAACGCTGTCCGCAAAGTAAACTCAACAAACAGAACGGCAATAGCAAGCCATGCGCGGGGGTGCCAGAAAAGGATGTGATGATCGCGACGTTGATGGGACTTCACAACCCAAGTAAAACTTCCAAGATCGGCATTTGCAGTGAAATCTCAGAGGCGTACAGCGGCAACCAATGCAAGGCCTCAGAGATTACTGTCCAGTGTGTAATCTCTGAGGCCATACTTGTCTCGTCGAGATTGAGAGAAGATACTGGCGGCAGAGTTGGCGTATGCTACAGCCACAGACGGAGTCCGGATAAACGAATGTAGAGCTGATGACTGTCCGAAATATTGGTCGCCTTTACACATTATGTCTATGGGAACCATTTGCAGTGCCGCGAAGCAGTCCGAATTACCCATCATGTCCGGATTATTGGTGTCCGATTTATCGGTCAGCGACTGCATTCGATTTGCAAATCAAACGATTCAAATGCTCGCTATTCGATTCAAATCAAATATTCAAGCATTCGCACACCCCTAGTTATAATCGATAATGCAGCATGAAAGTAGTGTAGTAAGCTGTTTGTATTACCTAGAATACATAAAAAGATTGATTGTACATCAGCTGCTCATTGTTATATCCAACATATTGCCAAAGCCGGTATCGTTTCAATGGGTTCGACTGTATCTCTGACAGTACCTTGGACATTGTGGCGCAAAGTGCGGAGGGACATTTCACTGGGAGTAGAGTGACGTCATCAAGGCTTCTCCTACAACAGCACAACCACAAGATGCCTGCCAAAGTTCATTGACACCATTATCGGTAAGTTGCTGTGGTGACAGAGTTCTGGGCCAGTATAAGGTAGAGATTCCTTCTGCACAGTTCTATGCCACTCTTGTCATCCACCGTTATTGGCCGGCTGATGCTGTTAATAACACAGGCAGAGGATGGCGCCACTCTGACGACTGACAAAACGTGACGAGGAATGGCACTGGCATAGAATAATTACATTGTCCCTGCCCTGTTCTCAATTTCTTCGTGATATCGCAGCTACACACGAAGCATGAAAACATTTGCGCAGCGACTTTGCCTTTGTATTTTTGCAGTCGTATTTTTGCAGTCGCAACTACATTGCGGCGGGAAAGAATTTATATGTAGCCGATATTTAGAGATATCAGAGTTCGAGTAACGAGTGTTTTACTGTATTTGCAGGCACAACTTTCCTTCCTACAGTATCGGCAGAGTAGCCGAGTAGCTGAGTGGAATCTTGGAATCCAAATCCATGGTTCCAAGGTTCGAATCTGTGAGGGGCACTGCAACTTTTTTCTTTTCATTTCTTTTTTTTTTTACAGATTCTCACAAAGCAGTCCGGGATTCGAGCACTGGTGGTACTGGCTGGCACCAAACCGACCCCGGCAGTGAGCCCGTAACAGCTATCATTGCGAAATGATCCTTGCCTGGTCTTTCAGTGCTGACTGCCTTGATGTGGGGATGCCCTCGAGCAACTGCTTCTTCAGCTCCAACACCGAGACTTCCCTGGAAACCCAGGCTGCTCGCGTGGCACCCAGGCTGTGGGGAACATGAACGCAGAAGCGTGGGTCACAATTAAAAGCGATGGGTCAAATAGAGTAGTTGAGCCCGTTCTTAGTAAACGGAGCTTGACAACTCGACGCCATGCACACATAGTACGGTTATCTGAGGTGCACAACTGGGACAAGGGTGGTCGAGGCAAGCTCCGACAACCCAGAAAACAAGAAACTTATATTGATTACAAAGCACAACAAAGATGCGTCACACGGCAATGTTCGTAACTTTCGTAACACCAGGTTGAGACGCAAGGCACTAAATTTTTAGCTAAAAGTCCCTAAGTGATGATGATCCTGATGATTTTCTCAAGGCTTTCTTCTTTTTCCTGTGTTCTAATTGCCAGTGAGCGTCTTCTTTAATAAACTAATTCTTCAGGTTACCTCTCACGTCGGAGAGTCAGTGGTTGAAACATCAAGACAAAAGAGGTGCCAACTACCTTAAAAATGATATCAAATGTCAGATTTCAAGACTTTACTTGGCCCAGAAAAACAACTTTGATGCACCCAGATGGCTCACCGATAAGATCTTCGGTACGCCTTTAGGACATAGTGCCAAGTGGAGGCAGATATCCTACTTGGAATAAAACGAGGGCAAGGCATTGAACTTAGCCTAGGTCCAGAGAGGAATTCTACCAGGGCAATTTACTGGCTGTTTAGGTTACTAAAAAAGCCACAAAGACTCACTAAAGCCAAAGCTGTCGTTAAGGTGACTAAGAACACGCTAAATTTAGCAACTTTCTTGCCATTTTCCCAAATAAGAGCTCGCCAAGTATACCAACTTCCTTGCCATTCTACCTGCACTGTTGCACAACCATTAGCCTAAATTGAAACGTTTTACTTCTGGAAGAAGTGCGCTGCTCTTTCTGTTGCTACCTTCTTAACTTCTTCCACGCCCTGCTATTATCCTGAACTCTTACAAAGAATGGGCATTTTTTTTTTTTACTGTGGGATCCGTTTTATCATAGACAACACTGTATCTGCGAAGCCACCAGGGGCACGTGGTTGACCCACCTATGACCCACCTAGCACGGGGCTGATAGTTCGATTTGGCCAACTAAGCAGGCTGGCCACTTTCTAATAAATACATTTTCTAACCCTTAATAAGATCATTTCTGTAAAACAATGTAGACAACACTTTAAAAGCATTTGCTTATACAATATCTTAGCCACTCGTTGCAAAAGTTATGTTTAACAGCATTATGCATGAAAATGAGGATTGCAAGAAAACAAAAACAATTGTCCATGAGCTGAGCTCATCCTTGGTTAATATTACAAAAAATACGTACAAACCCAGCTTGACTAGGGCACGGAAGGAATTAAGTCACTTCCTGGCATGAAACAAACGCTGCAGGTTTCATTTTTAAGCTAATTTTAATGATCTTGACTGAATGTTTGCCCTTAATTTCACTTGAAATGCTTGAACTGTCTGTCCTTGGGCACTGTGGGCTTTCAAGAATGTCAGCCTCCACCGAGATAAAGGAACGGCTTACCAAGGCCCAGACGTGCCGACCCTCGACCGGCACAGCACGAGGATCTGGCTGTCCTTGGGAACGGCTGGGTCCGTGCTTGCAGGCGCAAGCTCCAGGGCGACCAGGCGGGAGTTTGCTGACAAAGCGCTGGCAATCTCGTCGCCCTCGAACAGCAATCCAAACCCTTCTTTGGTCTCTTCCAGCAGCAGTAGCTGCAGTTTATGTACAAGTAACAATTATATGATTCTCGCAATACCCCTCAAGACTTTCACCCCATTTTTCTAAGCACTATAAGGTAGCCATTAGGTGCCATATATCGATCTCGCAAACCAAGCAGGAAACTCCGCAAAGGCACTTTGTGCACCACTTTCAACTATTCAGAGCAAATGTGCACTGAAACAGATTTCTGACTTCAAAAACCAACATACATAGCTCTCCGTATTAGTAATAATATGCTCCTCTGTTGCTATCAATAGCCATTTTCCACACAAGCATCTCCAGCTGCTGTATTTGAGTTTGTGGAGATTTTAGCAAGACAAACAGCTGTAGCATGGAAAAGCATAATGGATAATGGAAACTTAGGACATGTTACACAGGGAAAGAAATATTTAGAGGAAAGGCAACTGATGTCCTGGAAAAAAAGCAACCACTAACCAAAAAAAATGAAAAGAAAGGTGGCTTACAAAAAAAAATAGGGCTGTAGTTTGCCTGCATATGCCTCTATCTGTAACAGTACAAACACAAGCTGTCAAGTTATTGCCATTGACCCTGTCAACCATTGTAAAAAAAAAAATTTAGAACCTGCAGACACAACGTTCTTGAGTGACAACACAGTAAACGTCCTGACTGTGGTATGCAATGTCTGGCATTGCAAACGTAGCACATATGACAAGGATGCCATTTCTCACGTCGTCCTGCATGAAAAATATTAATTTGCACAAATTTACACAGGCCTTGCACTGATGCAAAGCCCCCGTGCTCATTGCGTAAGCGTTAAGATCCCGGCATTCTGGAGCGCTTGGATTTCACATTCGTAAATACTGTGTTCCCACTACAGCCAGCTACACAAAACCTGTACAGTGCAGTCCACTTATAACGATACCACATATAATGATATTGTGAAGAACAAGACGCGCCTCGCGGCACAGACACATCGCCAACGCGCGGCTCGGCTCCGCTCGCGCTGTTGATTACTGTCGCCTTTTTTGGACAGTGCTTCAGGCTGTCTCGCCGTTCCCGGTCGCTGCGCTTTTGCCTTAGGAGCCGCCAATAAACCTCTTCTCAATTGGTGGAGGTGCTGGGACTCGAACCCCGTCGCTTGTAACCCTGGAGCTGCGATCAAGAACGCTATCGCCCGCCATGACCGACAGCTCATCCCAAACGGCGCCGACGCCACAGACCGTCACTTGCACCGGCGTTGCACGACAGCGCGACCCCAAGATCTTCAGCGGTGCTGACGACGAAGACGTAGAAGACTGGTTGGCGTCATATGAACGGGTGAGCGCACACAACAAGTGGGATGATCCAGCAAAGTTAACCCACGTCATCTTTTATCTGGCTGGTGTTGCCCAACTCTGGTTTCACAACCACGAAAGTGACTTACCCACATGGTCAATCTTCAAGACAACCTTTACAGAAGTGTTCAGCCGACCCGCTGTTCGCAAACTGCGCGCTGAACAACGCTTGCGCGCCCGAGCACAGCAGACGGCAGAAACATTCACGAGCTACATTCAAGACGTCGTGGACCTGTGTAAACGAGTCAATGCGGCAATGCCCAATGCTGAGCGAATTCACCATATACTGAAGGGCATCGATGACGGCGCTTTCCAGATGCTACTAGCCAGGAATCCGCGCACTGTGTCTGAAGCCGTCAGCCTATGCCAAAGTTATGATGAGTTACGGAAGCAACGCGCTTCGACTCGGCGTACTCTGGGCAGCGACGACTTGGTGGCAAGCCTTGACAGCATGTACGACCCATGCTCATTACTTCAACGGGTCAAGGACTTCGTGCGTGAGGAAGTTGCCCGCCAACTTTCTTTAGTCCCCTTCACTCAGGCGCCCACCTCCCGTCTTCCAAACACGCTCCGCACTCTCATCTCCGAAGAGGTCGCTCAAGTTGTCCCTTCCGCACACCATCAGCCGCCTGCAGCCACGAATCTCAACTCTGCTCTGGCAGTGCAGCCTGTCGCGACTCCTCCCACCTATGCGCAGCCAGTCCTGCCTGTGGCTGCGCCTCTTACGTACGCGCAGGCAGTACGCAGGCCTCTGCCTGCGTCTTTCGCGACCCATTCCCAACCGGTGCCACCGGAAGCCCATGCTGCATCTTGGACCGCACCGAGAGCTAATCCTTGGAGGACGCCTGATAATCGTCCCATCTGCTATTCTTGCTGCACTCCTGGACACGTCGCCCGATATTGCCGACGTCGGCCTCAAGCGTTCGGCGACGCCTCTCGGCCCTTCCAGTACGGCAGCCAGCCCTTTCGCCAATACGCCACTCCTTCCCACCAACCGTATGCTCGTGCTGACCTTCCAGAATTTCCTTCGCGTCGCTCGCCATCCCCTCGCCGACGCTCGCTCTCCCCAATGCGTCGGCGACCCGCACCACCTGACCAGGAAAACTGAACGTCGCAGTTCACGAGGCAAGAACTGCGCCCCATTCGAACTGTCTAAGTCCTCGCGCCTGTCCTGCTAACGTGGTCGAAATTAGTGTAGAAGGTGTTCCTGCATTCGCTCTTGCGGATACCGGCGCAGCCGTTTCTGTGATAGCCGCCAAACTGTGCCGTTCGCTGCGCAAGGTGACCACGCCCCTTTCTGGACTGTCGCTTCGTACGGCAAGCGCTCAGCACGTCACTCCGCACGCAGCCTGTACTGTACGTGTGCTTATTCACGGCATTGTTTACATAGTCGAGTGCATTGTTCTTCCCACCTGCTCGCATGACGTCATCCTCTGATGGGACTTCTTATCCCGTCATAAAGCCATGATCGACTGCGCACGCGCCGAAGTTGAATTTTCCCCTTGTGACGCACCCTTGCACGAAGATTGTGACCGCCCTTCTAAACTTACCGTGCGCGAGGACACAGATATTCCACCTGGCTCCTTCGCTCTCGTACCCGTCTCTTGCGATGCCATCACTGATGCAACGGTCCTCTTCACACCTTCCGACGTCTTCATGAGCCGTAAATCTCTCCGACTACCCTTCGCAACACTTGACATGGCTGGCGGCTGTAGCAATATATACTTCTGCAATCCCCTCTGTGCGCCTATTACATTGCTCGTTGGTGAATGCCTTGGCATCGTGGAACTCCTCGACTCTTCGTCTTTGGTTGACGTCCCCGGAGACTCTTTCGATGTCGACTCCGGCCAGTCGTCTTCGATTTCCGCGTTTGAAGAGACGTCCAAGGATGCATTCTCGAGTGCCATCGCCGATACCCTCACACCTGCCGAACGTGCCGACCTTCTTGATCTCCTGCACCACTTTAGAAGTTCATTCGACGTTTCACAACCTCACTTGGGCCGCACGTCCGAAGTGCAGCACTACATTGACACCGGTTCACATCAGCCGTTACGTCAACGACCCTACCGCGTCTCGGCCGAAGAGCGTCGTGTCATTACCACCCAAGTCGAAGATATGCTGCGCCGTTACGTTATTCAACCTTCGCACAGTCCCTGGGCATCGCCTGTCGTTCTCGTTCGCAAGAAGGACGGGTCTATTCGCTTTTGCGTCGACTACCGTCGGCTAAATAAGGTAACGCGCAAAGACGTCTATCCTTTGCCGCGCATCGACGACGCCCTCGACAGTCTTCAGGGAGCAGAATTCTTCTCGTCTCTTGACTTGCGTTCGGGGTACTGGCAGGTACCGATGGCTGCAGCCGATCGCCAGAAAACCGCATTCATTACGCCTGACGGCTTATATGAATTTAACGTAATGCTGTTCGGGCTTTGTAACGCCCCTGCCACCTTTGAACGACTCATGGACAACACGATGCGTGGCCTCAAGTGGTCCATATGTCTGTGTTACCTCGACGATGTCGTGGTTTTCTCGCCTGATTTTCCGTCTCACCTGCTCCGTCTCAGACTTGTTTTGACCTGTCTAACGAACGCTGGCCTCCAACTCAACCTCAAGAAGTGCCGCTTCGCTGCGCGAGAGCTCACCATTTTAGGCCACGTTGTGTCCAAGCACGGCGTTCTACCCGATCCTGCAAAACTTCAAGCAGTCACTGAGTTTCCGAAGCCTCAGACCATCAAAGAACTTCGGAGCTTTGTGGGCCTATGCTCATATTTCCGGCGCTTTGTTCGGAATTTCGCATCGATCATGGCGCCATCGACTCAGCTTCTGCGCGGTGACACCACCCTCTCCTCCTGGTCCCCTGCATGTGACTCCGCCTTCGCTACGCTGCGTCGTCTTCTCACCTCCCCACCTATTCTTCGCCATTTCGACCCGTCGGCTGCAACTGAGGTACACACAGATGCCAGCGGGGTCGGTCTCGGCGCCGTCCTCGCCCAACGAAAGCCAGGCTACCCCGAATACGTAGTCGCCTATGCGAGTCGCACGCTCACGAAGCCTGAGGCCAATTACAGCGTGACCGAAAAAGAGTGCTTGGCCTTAGTATGGGCACTTGGCAAGTTCCGACCATACCTGTACGGGCGCCCATTCGACTTGGTCATAGATCACCACGCGCTTTGTTGGCTTGCCAACTTGAAAGATCCCACTGGCCGCCTAGCCCGTTGGGCATTACGCATTCAGGAGTACGATATTCGCGTCGTATACCGCAGTGGGCGAACACACTCCGACGCCGACGCCCTGTCTCGTTCACCTTTACCTCCGGACTCGGCCTGCGGAACAACTTCCGCACACTCCATCTCATCTCTCGACATGGACTCCTTTGCCACCGCACAACGTCGTGACCCGTGGATCGCTTCTCTTTTCGACTATCTTTCTGGATCATCGACCATCCCTGTATCCCGAACCCTCCGACGCCAAGCAGTTCATTTTGCCATTCGTGACCAGCTGCTCCACTGACGCAATTACTCTCCTGAAGGCCGTCGGTGGCTTCTGGTGATTCCCCGCAGCTTAAGGTCACAAATATGTGCCGCTTTCCACAACGATCCACAGTGTGGCCACGCCGGAGTCTTCAAGACGTACGAACGAATTCGCCACCGCTACTACTGGCGCGGCATGTACAATTTTGTACTAAAGTTTGTTCGGTGCTGTCTTGACTGTCAACGCCGCCAATCGCCGCCTTTACGCCCGTCTGGTGCCTTGCAGCCGCTCCCGTGCCCTCCCACACCCTTCGATCGCGTCGGCATCGACCTATACGGCCGGCTTCCTATGACGCCAGACGGCAATCGGTGGATCGTAGTTGCTGTTGACCACTTGACACGCTACGCCGAAACTGCTGCTTTACCAAGTGCTACGGCACGGGATGTAGCCTTTTTCGTTCTACATCGCTTCGTGCTTCGACACGGCGCACCTCGAGAACTCCTCAGCGATCGAGGTCGCGCCTTCCTCTCCGAAGTCGTCAAAAGTTTGCTCTCGGAATGCCATATTATTCATCGGACAAGCACGGCATACCATCCCCAGACTAACGGACTCACAGAGCGATTTAACCGCACACTTGGTGACATGCTGTCGATGTACGTGGCATCTGATCATGGTAACTGGGACTGCATCCTTCCATTCATCACGTTCGCGTACAACACCGCGATCCAGGCCACTACGGGATTTTCACCTTTCTTCCTTCTGTATGGCCGCCAGCCTACGCATACCATCGACACGCTCCTTCCATACCGTTCTGACGCCTCCGAGTGTCTACCTGTGTCCGACGTCGCCCGACAGGCCGAAGAATGCCGCCAGCTAGCGCGCTCCTTTACGGCCGAGCAACAGCAGCGCCAGAAAGAAAACCGCACCGACACGCTTCCGAACACCACCTATGCTCCAGGCGTTCTTGTGTGGTTGTCTGTGCCTTTCCAGACTCCGGGGCTTTCCTCGAAACTCGTCCCGAAATTCGAAGGGCCTTACCGAGTCTTGCAGCAAACATCTTTGGTGAATTTTCTAATTGAGCCACTGTCACCACCTGAAGACTTGCGCCGGCGTGGACGTGACATTGTCCACGTCTCGCGTCTCAAGCCCTACCACGACCCTCTGCCTCCTGATTCTTAAGGCGCCAGGATGGCTCTTTTTGTCCAGGGGGAGATTGTGAAGAAGAAAACGCGCCTCGCGGCACAGACACATCGCCAACGCGCGGCTCGGCTCCGCTCGCGCTGTTGATTACTGTCGCCTTTTTTGGACAGTGCTTCGGGCTGTCTCGCCGTTCCCGGTCGCTGCGCTTTTGCCTTAGGAGCCGCCAATAAACCTCTTCTCAATACTATATTAGCTACAACAATGAGTCAACTTAAGAGAATCAACTTATGCATTAGGGCTATGGGACGGACAGTCATATATAATGATATTTTATTCACCACATGTCAGATATAACGATCGAAATTTGCCTTTTGAACGGCACTTTCCATGTGGAATGTAACCTTACACTCATCATCCCACAATATCTGGACACAACAGCACAAGCATGTATAATATGTCACCCAGCAAGGGATCATGATGGGCAAAATCAAACCAGCTTACATTCAGAATATCCTGTACAAATAGGGATACTGCCAAAAAGGACAATGCACTACGACAAAGATGACGACTTAAAAACTGAAAATGCACACGCAATAACAATGACAGCGCCATATTGCACAATCATGCAATAATGGAACCCGAATGCGAGAAACGAAACCAATTAGCTTTGTTTTCCTTCCCACATTTGTAGGTGTGTGCGGAACTGGTGTGCTTACTTACTAGTTGCTTGCTAGTTACCACTTACTAGTTGCAGGGCTAAAGTGCACTTCGTGCTTGGCCACACCATAACACACAGTTCAACGGTAAAACTTACTGGAAGGATAACCGGTGCTAGTGTCAGTGTCAATGGTACAGTGCTTCAGTTGGCACGAGAATGATCAGTACTAGTGCACACACTTGTCTATACTTTGTCCTTATGGATTTGAACAACCTTTCCATTTTCTTGTTTTGTCCTAATATTGTCGCCTCAAGTATGCTTTATGAAAATGATTCGCCTCATTTAACGTTCAATTTCTATTGTTTACAGAACATTACGAAGAGATATATCCTTTAAAACATCTAAAGTAGTCACTCGTCATGGATGTTGCTGCCCAAGAGCCATCCAGATATATATTACACTTCATACCTACATAAAGTTGAACCTCGATATAACGAACGTCAATATAACGAAATTCTTGTTATAACAAATTATTTAACTCTTTATAACTTCCCATCTGCAAAACACCATGTTTAGATACATGGTCAACAATATAACATCATATATCAATATAACGAAGATTTTTTATACACAATTTCAATATAATAAAATTTCACTGCCACTGCAAAGAAATACCGAGGCAATAAATGGAAACTTCCACAGACGCAGATGCTAAAATGGTTGAGTTAGCACAGTCAACCACAAAATTTCACGGAACACGAAATCTGAGAAAAAGCTGAATATCCACGCAGTCTCACAACGAAGCCTAGTATTCGCATTTGCGGCCACTACCAGTATATGTGAACAACATTGTGATGTTTGATTTTACTGACTACTGCTACAGGCTGCTCAGAAATCGAACGTTTCTCGAGATCCCGTAGTCCGTAAGCTTTTGTGGTTGACTGTTCATGCGGCTGCTTGCGAACGCACCTCTCGGATCACAAGCTGTGCAACCAAGAATGACCACCGAAGTGCAGTAGCGTCATGTTCCGTGCAAAGTCCAAGTGCAATGAGATCCTATCACGCCCCACATGCTTATGCTTTCGGTGCAAGTGAAAGTATGCGAGGGTGAGACTGTCAAGCTGAATAAATTTCTTTCCCACCCACATTTGTTTAGTTTTTTTTCACTTGCCCGATAATTAAGAAAAATTTTCTGCCCTTTCCGTAAGACAAATTAACTGGAAACTAACTTGCACAAAAGGTCACATTTCAACATAACAAAGCGAAATTTCCTATTTCATCAGCTTTGTTATATTGAGGTTTAACTGCAGCAAGCAGCACTACGGAAGCTATGCAAGTGGTGGAGTCGTAGACATCTCACAGTATGCGTTTTGCGACACAGTTGGCTCTAATTTGCAGTGCCTTTATATGAAATAACTATTCCCCTCTATTACAACTACAACTTGCATAAATATTTAAGGTTACATCAAATTACACAATATTGCATAATTGTGTAAGAAGTTGAAAACAGCTTCTTAACAAGAAAAAACGCATTTTTCGACACTTCAAGCTATCTGGGGAAACCAAAGCAAAAGCTGCCTACGTAGCTATCGCATCTGAATATAAAATGGCCATTCTCTCAGCCAAGAATTACTTTTTTTCTGAAACACTACCTCATCTGCTCACAACTAATCCTAAGAAGTTTTGGAACATTATTAACGTAAGCAAACCCACAGAAATTGTTCTGAAAACAGACGATGCATTTCCTGTCCCCCGTGAGCTTCGCTCAACGGTTTTTAACAACACCTTCCCGCTATCTTTTTCCGACGCTCTAATAGATACTTCACCGTCCCCACGAGCCTTTACGTACCCCGAGATGGAGCTGATTTCGATCAATTTAGATGGCATATACAATTTGATTAAGAAAGCTAAACTTTCTTCGTCGGCAGGTGTTGATACCATAAATTACAAATTCCTTAAAAGTACTGTAGCGTATTCATCTGCTTTCTTGTCCTATATTTTTACGCAGTCTTTGCAGAGTTCAACACTTCCGGACGACTGGAGGACGACAAAGGTGATTCCAGTCCACAAATTCAGTGATACACATAACCCCTTAAACTACCAGCCAATCTCCTTAACTTCTATTCCATGCAAATTATTACAGCACATAATCTACTGCAACCTGATTAGCTTTCTCGAGTCTAATCATTTTTTTGCGTCACAGCAGCATGGTTTTCGCAAAAATTATTCTTGTGAGACTCAATTATTAACCTTTACTAATGATTTGTCTTCCGCTTTAGATCGAGCTTCAGTTATTGACTGCATCTTCCTTGACTTCGCGAAAGCTTTCGATACCGTCTCACATCGACTACTATTACTGAAACTTTGCACACTCCATCTTGATTGTAATTTGCTTAAGTGGATTGAACGTTTCTTGCAGAATAGAACACAGTACGTTTCTGTTAATGATCATGACTCTAAATCATGCAATGTAACATCCGGTGTTCCTATGGGGTCAGTCCTAGGGCTTCTTCTTTTTCTAATTTATTTTAATGACCTGCCTGATTCTGTTACTTCTAGCATAAGGCTGTTTGCAGACGACTGCGTTCTGTACCGCATAATTTCTAATGAGTCTGACTTCTCCGTTCTTCAATCTGACTTAAATAAACTTTCTTCTTTGTGTGATGCATGGCTTATGAAACTAAACATTAACAAATGTAAAGCAATAAGGGTGTCTCGACAGATTAACCAGTCCATTTCTCAGGGCTATGATCTTAACGGTTGCCCTCTTCAGTTCGTCGACAGCTATAAGTATCTAGGCGTCCATATCACTAATAATCTGTCATGGCAGAAGCATATCCACCATGTTATTAACAAAGCTAACAATTCCCTTGGTTTTCTTAGGCGGAATTTCCACCTTGCTCCCGTTCTGCTAAAACTACTACTATATAAAACACTCGTGCGTTGTAAACTCTAATATGCTTCATCGATATGGGACCCGTACACTAGCTCGTTAACACAGTCCATAGAATCGGTTCAGAACCGCTCAGTTAGGTTTATCCTCTCTAACTACTATCGCTTAGCCAGCGTTTCTCGCATGAAGCAAATGCTTGAACTACCTCTCCTTTCTACTAGACGTCGAATTTCCCGCTTATGCCTGTTTCACAAAATATACTACACTAATAATGAGCTAAAAATGATGCTTTTTTCGCCACCGAGCCATTTGTCATTCCGTACTCATCATCGAATGAAGGTTGGGGTGCCACAGTGTAAAAGCAATGTATACCTCGAAGCCTTCATCCCGAAAACAAGTCAAGACTGGAATTGCCTTCCCGCATCCATCATCACTATCACAGACCATGATGTGTTCAAGTCAGCTATCTGTGACCATGTGCTGCCTCATTAGCTATTTTTTTTTTCTTTTTCTGTTGCCACTCCTCTCTGTAATGCCTGTACGGCCTTGAGAGTAAATAAATAAAATGAAATTTGTGCGCCTTTGTGCTCCCAGTATACAACACACTAGGTTTTGGCTAGAGCATAAGTGGTCCACCATGACCGCAGAAACATGTCATTCAATTGGTTGTGTGGTAGATAGGTTCAGATTTGCTACGCCTTCCATATGACAGACACGCCATATTTTACAGAACAAAAGTACAAGACGTAAATCAACCTACAAGACACCATACCTATATCTTTCTTTCATACCTGACACACTACTTTTTGGTCCAAGCAGCTAGAGAGGTCCTCTAAGTTTTCATAGCATCGCTTGCTTTGCATCAAATGAAGTGATATGACACGCCTACTCGAAATATTGAGACTAACGTATGCAGTTGGAACTCCATAAGAGAACGAAGGGTGCTGTCAATGCAAAACGCTTAAATGCTGAAAAAAAAATGCTGTGTAACTAGCATGCAGCACAGCTAAACGACAAGGAACAGTAAAAAGCAGCTGCAATTTATTTCTCAATGAAAGTCGAGCCAAATCACTGAAAACCCCATGTGCCTTCTATAATTTCTGTGGTTATTGTATGACCAAAGTGCCAGATTTCTCTGGTAATTGAGATTGCAAAACAACACGCGTCATGATCAGAGATTGCAATATCCAGTGATTAAGAGTAATAAGTACGTGCCTTGCCATGCACGCTTCATGCCGGCGGGAATGTGCAATGATAACGCCTACCTGGTCGAGTGGAATGTGGCACTCGGTGGCTATCCGGAGTCGCACTTGCTCCATCGGCGCCCCAAAGTCCATGTGGAAGGCCAGCTTCGTCTTTGAAAAAAAAAAGAAGAAAAAAAGGAACGTTGAAATTTCTTTCTTTCTATCCCACAATTTATTTCCGAAGCCCAGTGCACTGATGTCTGTCAGGCGCGACTCTCCAAGCCCTCAAGGTTCCAACTCGCCTGATCTCTTGCACTGGCCCATTCGCCGCCGGTGTTAGACATCTTTAGCGGAGTGTCACTTACGGACTGCTTCACTCACATTTCGTTCACTCAGGTGCGTGAAATGCAAACGGAAATGCAAACCGATGCAGGGAACAACACTGATCTTGCTGGGTTTTTTTAACAAGTGCGACTTCCAGAGACACCAGCGACGAGCAGTCAGGTTAGCTGTAATATGAGAATGAAACCAAGTATAGATGCACCCTCATTCTTCACTCAAATGGCTTCGTAGCAGAGTGTTCTTCTATGTTCAGCCGCTGGCATTGCGTTGTACACACAGTGCGTTAAGTGCTCCCACAATGTAGATGTGTGCAACTTGTTCAAATCCACTGATCTTAGCAGAGCAGATTGTAAAAATATATTTTAAGAATTTATTAATACTAGCATAAGTATAGAAAGCTCTGTGCAGGATTAATTTCACTGAACTTCCTCACAAGCTGAGTGATCCAGAGTAGTTTGGTTAGCCTCTTGATGCCAGTTGTGTTATGCATGCTGAACTTCTGACGAGGTAAACAGATTTGCCAGGTTCGTTATATAGTGGTTCTAAAAGAGATCACGTTGGACCGTACGGAACAGGAGAACGCACTTCCAGCCACGAGCCCCCTTCACAGTTCGGTAAAGCAATTAAGCATCCTTGTGCATTAATGACAATAGCGGTTCGAAAGAGAATAAGCCCGAGAGCGACCAAAACAACTAGGTGCTTTATTTCCGGAAGCGGTATATGAAGGCATGAGGAAGGAATACACACGAAAAGGCGAAAACGATCAGCATGATAGATATTCTATTTATTTTGTCAATAGGGAGAGCGATGGAGAGCTGATGCATATGTCCCTGCACGTGAAGACGCTAAAGGTTTCAAAAACCTCGCATGCACGCTGCTCGCGGCATACTTGAGTAGGGATGTGCGAATATCAAAATTTTCAAATACATATAGAATACGAATACTGAGCTTCGAACATCAAATCGAGTATCGACTAATGATATGCGCATGCACTTCTTACCAAGTTGGGTTATATTAACACCTTGGAACATCGCAGATACAGCGCTAAAAAATTACACTAGTAAGCCACTATAGCAAAAGATTGTGTATTTGGCTTACATTAACTTGGAAAATTTAGTACTTACTACTAGCTGTCTGTTCTCTCCAACCTATGCCTTATTATCATCATCAAAGGCCTGTTAACTCGGAGGCATTCGATCCTATGCCAGCCGTCATTCATCGCATTTGCTGTCAAGCAATAAGCTCAGGATTGCGAGCGGTGGTGCAAAAGAGTGTATGTACCCATGCTATCTGCAAACCTATGCCCCTTGATAGGCCAGCTTTACCACAAAGCTTAGACTCCTGGTGGCTAAGTGTGGTTTGCAGGCGAAATTTTTCCAGCAGCACAAGATTATCGCAAAATTCAGTACTAAATCAGATACATATTCTTAGATTAAATAGATACAAACGCTAAGAACCCTGCTTGCTCCTACACAGCTGGCAACATATTCTATTTGTTTAGAATATTCGCATCCCCAAATGAATGTTCGAAAACTTTCGAATGCCTAGTTTTCAAACCGAATACGAATATTTAAAAAATAATATTTGATAATGTTAGAAATATCCGTACATTCGCATGCCCCTACTTTTCAACTGTTCTGCACTGTCCAAAGATGGGGAAACACAACCATGCTCGCGTAGCTCACTGACACAGCTTCTTGTTTGAGCAACGAAAAGCACTTGCAATTGAGTGGAATCTCGTTTGCGAACCTCCATGCAACACTCAAAAACACAATGCGCATGCTTTTTAGAGCAGGACTGTTGGGGATGCGTACGTCAGCTCTCCGACCCCCTCTCCATCAACAAAAGAAATAGAAAACCTGTCGTGCTGATCCCTTTTTTCCTTTTCATGATTCATTCCTCATGCGTTTATGTGCATATCACTCCTGGGAATAAAGGATTTGATTGTTACTCAGCACTGTGGTTCTCTTGCTGTGTCCTGCATTGCACTGCTTAAAACTGTTGTTTGACAAGACGTGCCAACCGGCTCTAACGAACTAGCTCTTAATGAACCGAAGAGCTTATTAGCGAGCCATCTCGCTGCACCAAAGCTGCTTTTCTAGGCAAGGCATAATCCTGACACCATTTTAGAATATATAGAGGGCTATTTTCTTTTTCTCTTTTTTTCACATTCCAACAGCTGACCACACCACAGCAGGAGGTAACTTAGAGCTATACGTTGTAAGAAAGGTTAGGAAAACATCTGGGAAAAATTTAAACAAAGACCAAATCCATATCAAGTCAACCTAATACAGTAAAACCCTGTTAATTCGGATCTCATGGGAGCAAAAAAAGAAAGATGTCTCAATTAACCGAATTATGAATTATTAAGGGTATCAAGAAAGCAATAAAACAATACCAACTTGCCTTTAATCTAACAGATTGTCTGTGCATCGCAATTTAGCCAGCACATTTGATGCCAGCAAGTGGGCTGCAGTAGAATCCCTCTTCATCCTTAACAGCTTCTGTCGAACTGTAATAATCAAATCTAAACGACTACTCGCTGCGACTACTGCGGATGAAACTGTGGTCGCTATTGACATGCTCACGGACGGTGACTACGCAGTTCTGAACGCGCACTGTGTCAAATGAAACTACCATTTGCTGTAACCGCCGCGGATGAAATTCTGGATGCTATCGATGCGATCATGGATGGCAACTGATGCAGTTATGAAGGTGTGTGGCCAATGCAACAACATTCATGGCGGTGAACGCAAGAGTAATGGCCAGGAAGCCACAAACAGGCACGAAGTGTTCCGGCGTTCTCGTCATTCACGTACTATTTTCGTTGACGACTATGACAATGCCGATTTGGCTGCCTTGTTTTGGTTGGACGCTAGTGCAGCATTTGCTCGTTTGTGTCGCACGTTTGCAACGCTCCGTGCTCGCTGTCAGAGTTGTACAAAATAACAGATGTGGAGCATGTCCAGATTAACGAGAGTTTGATGCCGATAATGCATACATTTGCTGGGACCAGAGGATGAGTTTGAATCATCTGATCTTCCGAATTAACGAGGTTTTACTGTAATTATCATTGGTTAAAAATTTTTCGCTTAAGTGAGGTGTTTGGGGCCACAATCTGGCGACCTCGTCGTCTTGAGGTCACCAGTGACAGTGTCGTTTTTGTTTAGCTTTTAAAAACACGACCTGTCCATTTGAGAAGTGAAGAACAGGTTATGGAATCACACATAATGCACGACAGTTTTAAACACACATGAAATGTCTAATGTGACAGATCACCTGCAGTCCACGCGTTTGGGCATAGAGGCTTTAGAAACAGGAAGAGGCTGGGCATAACGGTTTACGATAAGGGGTGCAAACAACTGCAGGCTTGAAGTGATTTTTCAGGAAGCAAGCACAGATAGAAGTGGTGAACAAGATGATAACGGCGAGTCGAGAGGTGCGCTACAGTCGACAGTGAAGGAACAGTTTGCAAGGTGGTAACAAATTGCAGCGTTGAGCTCAGCTCGGCAGTCAGTTCAGCTTTTTTTATCTTACTGGTGCATTTTCACTTCTATCCAGCAATTATTGACACTTCATGCTCCTTTCCTCAGTGCCCTTAGCGTTTCACAGGAGCTTCACAGCTGGCGTTCTGACAGTTAACACGCAGAGGCGTGTTTTCGTGATGTGAGGGGCATGGCGCTTCACTGCACGAACCCTGCTCCGATAGGTACCGCAACGACTACTATGTATAGGAAAACAATGGCACAAGCTGGCAGGACAATTCGTTCCAGCAGGCAAAGCTGTCTAACCTGAGGTCTTAGAATACGGCTGCTTCTGTGCACCAGTGTGTGCAATTGGAACACAAACATGCGTAGACATATTTCTCCAGTTGGTGTTCGAATTCTAACACAACTACAGTTAATGTGAGTAATGTTCTTCTGAAAACGTATTACAGCTAAAGAAATCAGTATTTATAAGTGTAATAATCAACGATGGCGAAATATTGACCGGAGTGTTCGCATAATGGATATTGGAATAAAATGTGCCAAGCGCCTCAATGAGCTGGCTTGCCCGCAGGGAATGCTTAAGCATGTTCTGTTTCGCTTGCTGTGGCATGCGCCATTGGTCTAATGGTTAGAGCATCGGGCGGCTGTGCAAGGGGTCGTCTGTTTAAATTCTGGTATTCTGCAATATTATTTATATTTACTTATTAAATATGATATATTTATTTGGAATGTCATGGCGACTAGTGGTCACAGGGGCAGACACCCAGCAGCACATATCGGCCCGCACTTACTGCTGCACAATCTTCGCGATCGGCCCACGGTAAGAAGCTAGGAACATACCCAACCCAGTGAAGTGGTGGTAATTCGCTCAGAAAGACCTTGTATTTAAAGAAATGCCCCAGACCTCTGTGGCTCTGGTTCCATTAAGTAGTGCAAACAGCAGCTATGTAACCACGATTATCAAAAAATCTTTCTATATGCTTTTGCCTTTGTTTCTTGAACATTTGAAGCTTACATTATGAATTACATAATTTTTCATTGTAGCTAGGCAGGATTCCTGGCCGCATCCCATATACACACTCTACACTTCACACAAGTATACACAAAAGAGATTTCATGACACCACTAACTTTGTCAAACATGGATATTTACCGATGCGGGAAAACAATTTACCAGAGCAAGTATCATGTGCTCGGTCGCACAAAAGCATACTTGGTGCAGTGGCTAAAGCATTCAGCCAGAAACCCAGCGATCGTTCATTTGACCCTTGCTTGAATCTCCTTTTTTTTATGGGAAGTCATGCCATACACGAAACCAAAGCATGACAAACAAATGAATGAACATGATCAGCCTCACATCTAAGCTAATAACTATGGAATTGATTGATCAACGACATAGTATGTTCATAATTACAGGATGCACACTGTAACCTGACAGGATGAATCAAGATGCATGCAGATACAACAATGGGTCACGTGCACTACTGCTTGCATCATCCCAACAGGTAGCGCTGTTCCTCCTCCTGTTAAAATTAAACTGCAGGCTTTAACGTTTGAAACTGCGCAAGGGGTCATGAGGGGTGTCGTAGTGGAAGGCCTGGGATTAATTTTGACCATTTAGGGGTCTTTAAAACACACTTAAACCTAAGTGACATGACAATTTTTACATTTCGCTCCTCTGAAAATGTGGCTGCATCAGTCTGGGATCCAGCCCTCAACCTTGAGCTCATTAGCGGAGCAACACGGCCACAGCGGGTGCCCTGCTGTTTGCAGTAAGGAAAAAAAGGTTTGCACCCTGAGAACAGGACACTGTCACCCTGGTTAGCGCCAAAGAGTGGAATGCAGGAGGTAACAAAAAAAATTGGCTCTCACAGGCGGGGAGTTGCGTGGGACAAAGTGAACATGACAGAGCCACTGGCTTGCCGCCGGTATGGGCAGCGAGAGACAGACGAATGGGTCGAAGGTGTTGCTCTGCTGGCCACAGCGCGGGCACGTCAGCCGGAGACGAAGCTGACCGGCAAACAGCGATGCAACGGGGCTCCCCTGCCATGGTGTCGCTGCGCCGCCGCCTTTCACCGAGGACGATCGGCTCTGAAACAGCAGCACGACAACCTTAAGCACATCTCACAGAGCAAAGGGTGAAAGCGATTTAACACATTCGCTGCAGCGGCACTATTTGAACTCTCGATTCCTGTGCGTCACTTGTCATATTTTGCTCTGGTGCATCATGACCCGCTGGTGAGTCACCGGGGAGTTGTGCCCCTCAAGGTGCAGAGAGATGGTGCCACAATGCATCGCACCAGAAGTGACAAGAACTTTATTTCTAACAAAAGACGCCGCGTAACCACTGCAGAATAGCCCCGTACAGCCTGCACAGTAGAAGTAACTGCCTGGACCCCCTCCCCACTTGACGCAGGCTGCAATGAACATGTTAAAAGGACACCACCACTTGTTGAACATGGTAATAAAAATATTCCAGACTTGTAGACAATGCTGCTGCAAATGTACGAGCCAAATGTTATTTCTTTGCATGCAGCAGGCAGCCTGCAACCTTTTAACGTGGACCGCTTGCCCTCTCCTGCAGCTTTTCAATGTCCCACTTTCTTTATTTTCCGCCCTAGACGACGTCAGCGATGACGTTACATGGGGCACAACAGCTGATAGACGCTACCCACTGAGCAGACACACATGTGCAACTTTCCAGAATCAGATTGCAAGAACCGTAGCAAACAAACACGACATGGTGTAAAGACTGTCAGTTAACAGACAAACATATCAGAAGGGAAGCCATAAAAAGTAAACAAGTCTTCTGGCCTTCGTCACTTCGTGCTACAAACTGATAATATGGTACCACAGAAACAAGGAGAATAAAAGAATGGCACAGTAGGCAGGGCACTGCTACGAGCGCTGCCCTTGCAGAAAGCAACCGATGAGTTGATGGCGAATGGGAAAAATAAACGTTGCCCTGTTCAGATCTTCATTCATATTAGATTCTTTTCCAAAATTCCTTGAAAGGCATCGCACTCATTCCATTGTGCTGCTCAGATTTCAAAAGAAGCCATTTAAGAGCCTCTTTAAGACAGATAGCGCAAAAGTCATTAGAGGGTATTGCAGGAATGTGTGCCAAGTGGATGAATCTGTGACGAAGAACAGTACAAGACAGCTAAAGAAAATCTGGAATACCAGTGGCGTTAAGTTGGGGAGACGAATAGAATTAATGGATAGTAGCACTTTCTTGGGGAAGTAAATTTCTTCTAAGCTTTGATAGTTTGTTAATACGAAACTTGGACATTAACAGCTGAGAATAAATACAGCAATAAGGTTGAAAATAATTAGTTTGGTAGCACCACCTACCATGTAATTTCAAAGAGGAAGCTAATGAAATCTATCTATTCATCTATAAGGTTGAATATATTATAGGATACAAACAAAACCATATCTTGAAGTCATCAGTTTCAGGGATACCGCCACTTTCGCGTGATGTTGCATCCAGCGAGGCGATGCAGTGTAACTACGGGCGTTGTTGTTGGATTAGCCAATCAGAGTCTACTGAAACTGGTCGATTCAGAGTACAGCTGTACTCCATACATTATGAAAAAAAAGCAAGTTTGTATGTAAAGTTAGCTGAACGGGTTATAGGTTAAACATGTAGCAACAGGATCATGTAGTTTCCGTATAATGAAAAAGCCAGTAGCGTGCCCAGTAACAATTCAATGCACAACTACGATAGCGTGCGTGTTATATGCAACAAATTAATTTACAAGTTTATGATTAGCCATAAAAGCTATAAAGTCTTTTTTCCAAGCTGCTCAGTTAAGTCTACCATAGTACCAGCCCTTGACACTCCAAACGCCTTCTGCACACATCAAAAGAAACAAAAAGAAATAAGCCACAGCAAACTGCGTTTACGGCTTTGATGTTGGCAGTGAATGAGGCAGCATTGCTACACGTCAACGCAAGCAGCCAAGACTCAAATCTGCAATCTCCGACCGAGATAAGGAGCCTGCACAGCCATTTCCCGCTCGAGTGCGAAGCAGCCACTATCTAACCACAATGGGGATTCCGACCTGTTGACAGCGATATCTCCAAATTCCTATCTCTCTCCCAGAGAGCTCCTGGCCTGTAGTAAACAAAAGACAAGGTGTGAATGGGGCCAGCAATCGTGCGCACGAGCCTTGTGACAGAATGTCGTTAATGTGTCACGCTTGACAAAAACAGCACTAACAGAGATGAGGACAATGAAAATAAGGTATATAGCTTCACCTACAAGCATTGGCTCTCCAACTAAGTTTATTCCCGAAAAAAAAAAAAGGCAAACATATACATACACTTGACGCAGACAAATGAACAAACTTCTACTTAGCAAAGGCAATAAGATATGGCAAGCTTTGATGAGAATATCTTTGACAAGTTATTCAATAAGAAAACGATTAGATGATAAACTCAGCAAAGATAAACAATGATACATGAATAACTTTCTAGTTGAGAGTCAGTGCGTGTTTGTGAACCTACCTTAATTTCTTAGCCCTCGTCTTTGTCAGCGCTGTTCTTGTGAAGTATAAACCTACACTAACGTGACCAAGTTTCCCTGCTACTGCTATTGTCAATGTGCACGGAGGCACCTATTCAACAAAAGTTATCTGCAGCCAACATATCCGCACAACAAAGCATAGCGTTTCGATGGAAGTCCTCAGCGCAAGGGCAGGAAGCCCATTATTGGTGTCGAAAATTGATCATGGCTAACAGACAAAGACTGACACAAGTGCTTGTGTCAACAGCGTCCCTCTCTTCGTCTTCCTTTAGACTCATACCAACTAGCTCTGTATGGCCTACCTATCAGGCAATGCTAAACTTGCATGCTCTAGGAGACTTTCACGGTAATGCTGTTCAAATGTAAGTCGAAACCAACTCAACTGACTTCAAATGCTCCAGCAATTTTAGACATTATCAATACATATGCTCAACAGAGCCGCATGTTTCAGACCATTTGTTGTTCGTGAGTAGGATAAACACTTGTGTCTCCAAGTACACAACGATATCTAGTCATAGTTGACGCCTTCAATCACCTACCGCGATACCGGATGATGAATCATCATTGGACGTCATCATTCTTGATTCCCTGTCACAATATTTTTCATTGCTGTTACTGCAGGAAGTGACATAATTGAGTGACTTTACAAACTACAGTTATAAAGAGTTCCTTGAGCCATGTCCTACAGTGACCCACATTTTCAAAACGAAGCTGGATTTGGTGTCGCTGCCGAGTTGGACACTATCTCGGCGGACACATTTGTGGATATATAATGCCACATGGCACATAAAATTACATGAAAGTACCCGCAAAGCGACTTATGTTAATCCTAGTATGCTGACTAAGTATGTGCACCTCAGTTCTGCCCAACAAAAAAACATAACGTCCAACATAAAGCCTCAACGTATAATGCCGGCTCACAGGCATCTCTAAAGCACACCGATCTGTTAACATTTACTGGCTTCTCTATTTTACTTAGGTTTCGTTTATTTAGCCATTATGTACATGCCACTAGGGGCATGCCTATTCTTGGCCAATCCTTATGAGTGGGTATGGTCCAAGTGTGACACACAAAGTAGGGTATCCCTAAAGGTTGTTTGATATGTGTCATACTTTTCTGTGCCATACATCTCTCGTGACCATTCTTCCCTCGACAAGCATCACACATTGCCTTCGCACCCGTCACATCGCTGTGTAAGTGTCTCACAGTGTGCATCCACCTGAGTTGGCATTTTGGCACAGCTTGTGAACGATACAGTACATAAATACAAAAGATTGTATGAGAATAAAGTTGACCTTTGTGGAGGATAAACATAAACATTCCATAGATTACTTGTTACATGGCATGAAAGTAAATAACAATTGTATGCATCACTGTTAGTTGTAAAGCTTTTAATGAACTGCTTTACTTAAGCTTTGTTTCACAAATTCCAGCATGTGCATTGGATTTGCTTATTCTTTTCTTATTCAAAAACTTTAACACAAGATGTTGTGCTTGCCGCTGCTTCGTTTGCACTGTAACCTAGTAACAAGAATGCATTCTTTGGTCGGTATTATGCAGGAGGACACTTCGAATTGTTTCTTCACATGGTTTTTTCCAACTTATTGTTGCCAACAAGTTGCCAAAACCAATACAGGACATCAAATCTCCAATGACAAGGTGTGCATGCAACAACAGTTTGTCCTTTTTTAAACAAAGCAGACAGCAAGGAAGTCAAGTATTTCAGTGTATAATGCAGGCCAAAAAACTGCTGTCATTTCTGGCAAATTCGAGTACAGGCAATACAGCAGCACGCAAGAATTTTTTGTCTTCTAAAACACGAATAGCTTGCTTCAGTTTTCTCGCCTGTTCTCATGGTCGGTGGCTGGCAGTAGGAGGTCGGAACAACAATGCTGACGCGGAGGGCATGTGTGCTTGTGTTACGGGGCGAGTTTGTTGCCAAACACTAAATGACGTCGCTCTTTGAGATGCACAAGCTGTCCACCTATACTACCGCTAAAGATGCGCTGGTTAACAGCCCTCTTCTGTATGAAATTACACAGTGAAACTACAAATGCTACCTAAATGTCCTCACAGCAACACATATATATTACCAAGCTCACCATTCCTTTAATAAACTGAAAAGCTTTCTTGAAGCATTCGACTATTCACTTGCATTGGCAGTCACCATCGATGGTTACTGCACAAATTTTTTAACACATCAGAACAAAAGCACAGGTCACTGCATCTTGCTATGTTCTAAACGTCATACTCATGCTGAGCTATCCATATAAGGATGCTCTTTTCCCAAATGCCAGCGACATCCTGGCACAGAGCACGATGCACCCAGTCGCAGCAGCTGTTCCCAACATTGCTGCGTGAATCACTCTCGCTTAACAACTGTCAAGGCCACCGCGGCATAACTTTCCCTCCAAACCACACTGGCTGCATGGTGGCTGTTTCGAATGCCTGTCAAAACGGCGAGCAACTTCGATGGAACCATCCGAAATTATGACACACGACAATGCTTGATGACACACATCTTTTTGCTGATGACGTTATTGAAACGCTGAAAGCATTACTCATTCAAAAGGCTCTGTTATAAAGGATTCAGCTTTGCAGAGCGTGTACAATCCGTGTCTTTTGCCGAGTAAGAAATGGGAGCATAATCTCTGCTCAAGCAAGCACTGAGATAAAAAAAAGTATTACTACTACCTGATTAACTGGGTTTTGCTTCCCAGAGCTTCACTTGATGCTATGATCACGAAATGTGAAATGTGTGGAAGCGTGGATTTATCTAGACCACATGGTTTTCCATAGCAGCAGGTGATAGTTCATTTGACTGGCCCCTTCCAGCTTTCTGGATGCACACTTTACATTCGGCTGTTCAAAAGCAAGTGCTCTGAATATGTTCCCCTAGTTTATTCCAGAGTGCCCCGCTCCTGCTCAGAATGAAGTTTGAAGTTTGAAGTTTATTAGAATTTTGACAATACAAGATTGTCATGGTGCCGGAGCAAAAGGCGAGACTATACACGCCTGACTAGGCCCCTGGCGCCACGAGCACAGCAGACAACAGTGCAAAAAAAAAATATATACATATATACACATAATACACACATATACATACTTATATATACGAATGTTACAATTATACATACAAGAAATCATTGCAACACAATCAGTATAAATAATGAAAATGAAGAAATAAAGTGCGTACAGAAAGATACAGGAAGGCCAAAAGGCCACATGGGAACAAAAAGTCTTGCAACGCATGAAATTGCATATCAGTCGAAAAAACAGGAAATAAATTACAAAAAAACGGGTGTCATTTGTTGGAAAAATACAGTTTTGATTTCTTTCTGAATATTGACATGGTTGAGGAATCTTGCATGATATCAAATAAAGCATGCTCATCATTAAGTAAATTAGGAATCTGCCACTGTAAAAGCTGATTGCCGTAGTTTGTTCTAGTTTTTACCTTAATAAAATTCCTAGCTCTTAAGGTGTAGTTAGTTGTGGTATTAGTATATATAGAAAAAAAGTTCTCACGATTACTTATGAATTCTAAAAAAGCTTTTTCGGATAACTTTTGTTTATACAAACTAGCGACACTCAAAATACTGTCCTGGTGAAAGTACTCAGAGGTATGTTCGTACATCGATAGGTTATTAATAATACGAACACACTTCTTCTGCATTCGTAATAGAGTTTCCAAGTTAGCCTTAGAAGTGACACCCCAGATAAGTAGACAATAGTGGAGTCTAGAATGGATAGTAGAAAAGTATAACTGACGTTTAAGTTTTAAAGGTAACAGCGTGCGATGCTTATTGAGCATACCAGTTAATTGTGCTATGCTACGTTTAATATAACTTACGTGATGCGTCCACCGTAGATTTTCATGGAAGAGTACACCCAAGAACTTGTACTGGGAAACCCTTTCAAGTGGTTGCGATTGAAAAATTAAAGAAGATGCGAACTTAACTGGTTTGTTAATAGGAGTAAAAACAATATACTTTGTTTTTTTAACATTTAGGCTCAACTGATTAGCCGATAGCCACACTGAAAGGGAATTTAACCAGTTGTTAATAAGAGGAATTAGAGTAGAGATGTTATCAGAGGAGAAAAAAACGTTTGTATCGTCGGCATATAATACAATATCGGGTGTTCCTGGTATTGCCACGATATCATTGATATAAAGAAGGAAAATCGTAGGACCTATAATAGAACCCTGCGGGACGCCGTACCTAATGTCTGCTAAATCTGATTTTATGCTGTTGAGTTCCACAAATTGGGAGCGGTGCGATAGATAGCTACGCAGTAAGTCTAAAGCAATGCCTCTAATTCCATAAAAGGGTAATTTAGAAAAAAGTATGTCATGTTTAATTGAATCAAATGCTTTATTAAAGTCTAAAAATAAGCCTATCGTGTATTGTTGGTTTTCTATATTGGTAACAATTTTGTCACGTATTTCAAGTAACGCAGATTCAGTGGATTTACCCCTTTGAAAGCCATACTGATTCGGGGATATAAGGTTATGCTTTTGCATGTGTCCAGTTATTCTAGAATTTAAGGCTTTTTCAATAATTTTTGAAAAAACTGGAAGTATTGATATCGGCCGGTAATTACTGATGCAATCAGTTGCGCCACCTTTATGCAAGACGACGATCCTAGCAATTTTCATGTTATCCGGAAATGTGCCTGTAGAAAACACAATATTTGTTATGTCACAAAGAACACTGCATAATAAATCCGCGACTGCTTTAATTGGTGCTATTTTAATACCGTCATAACCACAAGAAGAGCTGTTCTTTAAGTTGCTAATAATGTGTGCTATTTCTGTAGGTGTAACAGGACGAAGATACATAGTATTTTGCAAACTGGTGTTAATATAGTCCTTAAAGTTGTTGCTAACTTCTGAGTCAAAGGAGCCAAAGCACAAGAACTGCTGATTGAATACCTCCGCGAGGGATTTACCACTTAGCACTCTATCGCCGTACGTAAGTTCCTGGGGAATGCTATTTTTTGTGTGCCGTAATAGGTCCTTTAGAGTTCGCCAAGTTTTCTTAGGATCATAAAGAATGTTCGTAAATTTGTTAGCGTAGTAATCAACACGTGACTTTTTTATGTCGGCATTAAGCCTGTTCCTGACCTTCTTATATTGCTTAAAAATTTCTGCGTCCTTATATTTCAGGAAGTTGCCGAAGAGCTTATCTCGTGCTTTCATTCTCTTGACTAAGTCGTAGGTAACCCAGGGTTTCCTCGCTTTCTTAAACTTTCTAACAGTTACCAAAGGAAAAGAATATTCGTAAATTTCAATAATTTTCTCGAGAAAACTGTTGCACAGAGCACAGAGCCGCTCTCAGCTTGTAGCTTGCAGCGTAGTCAGAAACTGACAAATTTCCGGTTACTAGGCAATTCAAGTTCCTCTGGGAGAAGGTGAAGATTTGGCTCGGACATGCTTTACTCTGACTCTAATCTCGGGAGGCCTCTGCACCGGTGTAGACCAATTGGAAGCGCGGTAGGAACCGGCCGAACGAACCATTAGTCGATGCATGCAAGTGTTTTTGCATCCCACCTCCATTGAATTGCGTCAGTCGTGACTGGAAATTGAGTCCACGATGTGCTCGGCCACCCCACCGCAGCAAGTGGTAGCAAGGACATGATTGCCAATTAAGGAAACTTTTCTCCGAGTGTTGTTGAAACAAACATGAACAAAATCCATCGTTAATCGTTCGATACGGCTTTACAGTGAGAGGTTGGTTAAGTGCTGAAAAACGTTTCCGAAACCGCACAAACTCTACCGCATGCATCTCGCATGTAAAAGTATGACACTTAGCGTATGCTAAGGTTGGGAAACACTTTTAGGTTAACACGACACTATGTTGTTCTACAAATGGCAGACCTGGCATCATTGACGTTAGTGTGACATCGAGATACGGATCAAACTTTCTCACATTATGTAGCAATAACGCTAAATATAATGATGTTCATTAAAAAAAAAAAAATTTAAGGATGCTGTGTGCCTTTGTTCTGACTTTCCGTGTCTCTGTGGCAGCTGCAGCGAAGACAGGAACGGAGCAAACCAATGTGTCATGATGTCATAACGCATCCACATACTCATTACCAAAACTTAATTTATTTTCAGTGAAACAAGCATTGTAGTAAATTATTTATAGTGCTCCGATGTTTGACAGCTTTAATTTCTAGAGATAAAAAGGTGTCGTACTATCATTCAACAGAAACAAAAGAAAAAAGAAAGAGCCCACAATAAAAGCAAGTCGGGGATGTGAGATGAGTATACGTCTAAATGCAGAACATAATGAGATTTCTTGAACTGACATTGAAATTAACAGAGCATGTCTGGGTGGAAATAAAATGCAAAAAAAAAACAATAGACATGAATGATAATACAGCACAAATAATTAGATACTCATCTTTTTCTTTTGACAAGGATGGTAAGAAAAAAAGACAATTGTATAATAAATTGCACAACTGGCGTCCTTCCCCATTGTAATGATTCGTGTTTGGTATGACGGTCAAAACGGCAGCTTCACACCGGAAGATTGTGAAACTTCTTTGCACAACCTCGGGTATTCTGCTGATATTTCAGCTATTGAAATGACCATTTGGCTCGACAAAGACAGAAAAAAAGAATGCAGTCCCACAGTATAGTTGGTCTTTCCAACTGACCTGGCCCCAGGAAAGATAGCTTTGTGCGAACAGGAGCTGGCAAAAAACAAGGACAACGCAAAGCCTAGAAAAGATATTTCAGTAAGCATTACAATGACAACAAATGTGAGGAGGAGAGAGCATGTACAGATGTGAACAGTTGAAAAAAGAAAAACGAAATGGGAATAAAACTATCTTGCTCCGCTTCTTCTTTCGAGCAACTGAAGAAGTGACCAGAATTTCCGGCCCCCCAATGTAACAACGTAAAACTTAAACTACAGTTTTGTGCAGAAAAACGACCAATACCAAAAACTGAAACTATGCAGTCGATCTGCACAGTTCGCTTTACGTGCTTTGTTTGTTTACTATGCGTACACTGTAGAAGATTTGTTCTGATGTCGCACTGTCTGTGGCAAATCAGTTCAATCATGTATTTCTAGTCAACAATAATATATGCCGACAATCTGTTCATTTCCTTTACTGACACAGCATACAGAATCCCCCTGCTACAAATATTTTTAGCGGACAGTGTGAAAAAGGGAAAAAAAGAAGGAAGGTTTCTTCAAGGTCAGTCAAAATTTTCAAACTTTTTGCATCTTTGGAGTGAAGGGGAAAAAACCAATGAGAAATGTGCTCAAAGGGGCCAAGAACGTGTGTGTTAAATGTTATTTTGCTGCACAAAGTTGTAGCTTTCGAGGCATCTTCTGTTATGCCCCGCCTATGATGTCGTGGGCCAGCACAGCAGCCCAGTAATGCAAGCCACCAGGTAATTTGTTCGCGACTGCGAGTCCCACCATAGCGAAATCTCGCACACACATACGTGTACTTTCAGTCTTCTAGCAAGCAGAGGAGCCAATGCGTCCTGTCACTGCTCCTTTGTCACTCTCGGCAGTCTTTTTCAGATGCCAACATTGAACGACAGGCAAAAGTGCAGGGCAGAAAGAAGAAAAAAATTTAAGTTAAACTCAACTTCAGTTGACGTCAACGTAATGCCAAGCATTCACGGTTTGTTAGACATGGTTCTTACGAATAATTGAACTATTCTGATGCGAACGAGTGGCAAACCAATGAAGAGTCCTGCACATTGTGTTTGCTGCTGTTGTAATGCATAGTGAACCAAGTTTCCGTAAAACAAGTTTACTGAACAGTTGCGCATAGCCAGTGGCACATATCACCAAGAACGGCCCTCACTTTATTTTGACTGCAATACCTTTGGGATTGGACTACATATTTATACCAGTGTCAGATGGTCACTTTCGACCATGGTTGAGCCAGAGCTGGATAGAAATTCTCGACCGCAACTGGCTCCCTTCTGCAGATTGAGCGAAGAAGCCAATCGTGACTGTGAAATTCCATCCAGACGGGGCTCGATCCCGATCAAAAGTGCGCCATGTGACACTCGTATTAGACTGCGCTATCTTCAGGACCAACCCACAAGAATGGCGACATACATGCTACAGAAAACTGGATTGAACGTGTCCAGAATGGTTTGCGTTAAAAGTGAAAAAGGAGCAGTAGGCTGCTCGCTCATAAGGTCCCCACACCAGCTGAGAGGAAACATCCTAGAAAGGAATGACAAAAAGCAAACATTGTGCTCTGTATGTCTGTTGCTATCAGACGGTTTTCAAACATTTCTGTGAGGGCATATTCATTGGAAAGCATCGCACTCTCTCTAGTGTGTTCTCAGGTCTGAAAGAAAAGGGCTTGCGGTATCCCTTCAGGCCACAACGACAGTGTTCAGAGCTGCGTGAATTTACTGCAAAGAAGGTTTTTGCTTTCTCTTCCCTAAAAGAGAGAGTGAACAACCTGCCAAACAACACATACCGAGCGCACAATGACAATTATTGTTGCCAAAATTAATGGCGTTTTGGGGCGCACGCCAGCTAACACCAAACTTTGTCCACTTGCAGAGCAGATGGTAGGCCCTCTGGTGCAACAGGACAGAGTTGAAGCCAGCTAATGCTTGTTCTCAATGCACTAAACCACTATCGAGCATTTGCATGGGTTGACTTGCTACAATGAGAAACTTGCTTGGGAATACAGCATTTTGTCATCTCTCGCCCCATGTAATCTTTCGCAGTTAAGTGTGCATAGCCCCTTTTGTAATGCGTGATGACTGTGTTAAATAGCTTTCTTTCCTCGAGCCATTGTTCGCTAGTTCAGTGTTCATAGTTATCAGACTTGGCTATCAGATCAGAAACGGCCAGCACATTCTCAGAAGCTCTAAACTGTCTCATATATTCAGATGATACATCTTAATTTTGTTCTCAAATCAAGTACAACTTGTCTTTTTCCTTCCCTTACTTTCGATGCATGTATTACCTTACGTTTAGTACGTTGATTCTTATGTCCTAGTGTTTTTTTCCACCAATCCACTTGTTTTTCTAGTGGGTGTGGTATCCACTCCTGTAGCACCTCTTTATGGCTAACAGTATACGAGTAAATGAAACATAAACCAGTGCCATAAGGCAGGAAAACCACGACACATCATCACGGTACAGATTACGTTGCCGTTACGGTCAAAATCTATGGAAAATAAATCATACACGCAAGGCGCCACGCGTGTGTCATTTGTTTCGTTTTGTTTCGCTTGTCCGTAACGCGCTACGTAATCTGTGCCAATGACACATCAAGGGGCCCAAAGAGGAACGTCATCACGCGGTTGTCACACGGCCAAGAAAGACGCCAACCGGGAGACGCGAAACGCTCCCGAACATCATCGACTTCGCTCGCCGCCGAAACCTCCGAATCAAGGAACTGCGCGTACCTTGGAACGCTTCAGCGATCCGCGCCTCGACCGAGAGGCCGTGTTGGTCGACGACGAACTTCCACCACCACCGCTCGACGTCGTCGCGTCGTCGGCGAGCAACTCCTCGTGAACTTTATCCAAGAGCCACATGAGGAACTCCTGCGCGTCGTGCTGCTCACTGCCTTGATACTGGCTGCCGTGCTTCTCGACGCAAGCCTTGAAGCGCGCCGCGAAGTCGCCCTCCGTCCGGCACGACCACAAGGCGCCCAGTACGTGCGCCAACTGTTCGGTGACGCGCGCCGAAGGCGACGCGAAGCCCCCGCCGCGACCCTTGGCTCGCCCCAGGTCCTCGCGGTAGCTGCCGGAGACCAGGTACTCGGCGAAGGCGTCCGTGTTGCTGAGACACTGGAGCACGGCGTTCATGAAGCAAGTGTTGCCTTCGTTTCGAATCCCGGCCACGGCGGGAACCGCGGTCCGAGACAGGGACGATCCGGCGGCGCCGTCCTGGTGTTTCTTGCCTCCGTTGCCCGCGAAGAACGTGTCATCCCCGCCGCCGGGGTCCCCGCCCACGGCCCGGGTCCGAAGGTCCCTCAGTGAACCACTTCGAGAGGGCGCGGGGTACTTGACGCCCCCGTTCCACGACGACTCCACCGACGACGTCCCGCCTCGCTGGTGGTGACCGACGTGAGGCGTGAAGAAGCGCTTCACCATCTGATCGAAGAGGCTAGGGCGCTTGCGACGCCCCGAAGTCGTCGCGGCGGCGGACGTCGGCGTCGGGTCCTCGAGCGATCGCAGGCTTCGGTACTGCAGCTGCTTTTTGCTGCCGCCGCTGCCACCGCCGCCCATCCATCGGGGAATCGTGAAGAAGGATCCGGGGTGATGACTGCCTCCGCCGCTGCGCCGACGCGACGACGAAGGCGGTGAGGAATTCGAAGAATGCATAGCGTAGTAGCTGCGGTCGTCGGCGGCGCCGATGACAGCGACATGGGAAGGTGCGCGAGCGCGTCGACTGCCTTGACAAGCGGCCTGGCGTCAGCTCTCGCTCTCCAAGGAACGCGCCGACGAACCAGCGCTGGGCGGTACTGGTAAACCGCCGCCGACCTTCGAGATCGGCAAACACTGCCAAGCGCGCGGTCTCACACAGTTGTCGTCGTTGCTACACGGGCGTCCGCTCTGGACGACCACGAACACTCACTCCCGCTTGACCCTCAAGAACAACAACAAAATCAAACGTCGCCACCGCCTACTCTTCCTGGCTGGAAGAAGAACAGCTGGGCTGGTGGTGGTGGTGGTGAAACAGTGTGGCGAGGAGGAGGTCTACGACGTTGCGGGGACGGCGAGTCGTCGGCGATCACACACACACACACCACAGATCACAATCAAAACACGAGCCGCTTACTCGAATGTGCGGCCCGACCACGACGACGTGTTGACAGAGTACTGATGCAGCCGCGGAAACAGCGTCGACGGATCGCCACAGCTACAGCGAGGCAGCGGATGCGCGAAATTCATTGTTCCCTCGCTACGTCGGACCGGGGTAAACACCACTCGTCGAGGCGAAAAAAAGAAAACTGCGCAGTGGCGCGAGCGGCGCACACACACACAAACACATACACGCACGGGACGGGCGCTCACGCACGCGTGACGCGTCGTCCGTCCGCCTCGGCACGAAACAAACGACGACGGCCGAAAGTTAGCGGTGACGCGCAATCCTTTTTTTCCTCGGTGGGCCACGGGCCCGTACGCATCCGTCTCTTTTTCGTCGGGGCGAGCCTGTGGCAGCGTTTCTTGGGTGCGCGTTATGTAGGTTACCGGTAGAGTCGCATTCGCTCGGTGCCCCGTCTCGTAGGAGGAGGCCTCTCTCCGTCGTTTGGTTCCCTCAATGTCACATTGCACGCGGCTGGGGCAACGAGTAGCGCGTCAAAGAAACAGAACATACACACAACAGGCGACGGGGTTACCATTACGCGCAGAGCGCGACGTTCGACCGTGCTGCGCCCTGGCGAGTGCCAGGAGAAGTCGCTACTTGACAAAAATAAACGCTGTTACGCAGCGATCAAAAAAATTCTCACTATTATGACTGCGACCAAAGCAATCCACCGATATTTAAACAGAATTTGGGAAAATGTGCCTTGCAGCTATGCTTTCTGTTTTTATTGCTGTCAAGTATTAAGCGAGTATGTCTGTTTTTTTTTTAGTTTCGGTTTCGTGACCCTTGCGCGCGGTCTTTTGGTTCCGTTACTCAATGCTGCGGAAGAATTCACAGCAGTTTAGCAGTGGAGACCAATTGTTTTTGCTAAATGTCTGCTTCTTTTTCAATCTATTCCAATCAGAGCGTGGCATTACACCATCGCGACTAAATTTGCAGGCTGCGACGATTTTTAACCGGTGCTGCTCTACTCCGTTTAAACGTTCTACAATTACATCTATAGTAATACAAAGCACAAATAAAAAAAGTGTAAAGGTACGAAAGGATGGGTTTGGGACTGCGAAGGAGAGATGACGGATGGCCTTTGCAACTAATTCAAATGACTGCTAGTGTTATATACCTAATACTGTAAGGCAGCCGCTCAACCTTTTTGAATAAAACTGGTTGCAATTGAACAGAATAGTCAAAGCCCAGTGGCCACGGAGGGCATACTATATTTAGGCCGGAATTTTTCTAAGAAACATCATAAAAATGCAAAAATGTATGAAAACTTGAAGCATCCATTAAGTGTGTAACTTCGTAATAAAACATATATTGCCGCCGTAGATAGTTTAAACCACAAATAAATTATTATTTCGGTTGCAAAAAATGTTCTGCGATTTTACGTGCAATAAGACACGCAGTAGTGGGAACGCCGGAATAATTTATACCATATGGGGTTCTGGCGATGGATGTTTAAGTATAACCTCCTCGGTCGGTCGGTCGGTCGGTCGGTCGGACGGACCACGGAGGAAGGAAACTAAGGAGAGGCCCTACCCCCTCCGCGCGCTAGGAGAAAAGTGTGGCGGAAATGACGTAGTAGGTTCTCATTTTTTTGCTGCTTTTTTATTTTTTTTGTTGTATGGCCACGCCTTTTGGGCCACAATGGCGGCGTTGTTATGGTTTTGAGCGCTCACACGTGTTGCTCTGGTAGGTTTCGGGCCGTGGCAAAGGCGCTGAGTGGGCGGGTTTGCGTTAGTCACCGTGTCTTGTTGCGCTGTGTTACCTGCACCGTGCTCTGCCAGATGTTGCGCGAGCGCGCGACACCACGCGCAGCGCGGCGTGGTTTCGCGAAAGATGTAAACAAGAGAGGAGGGTGGCCCAAAAGGCGGAGCATCGCCATGAGCAACGCCAAATTCCGGCTTCACTTTTGCTTCACAAAGAGTGACGTCAGGGCCTCTCCTTAGTTTCCTTCCTCCGTGGGACGGACGGACGGATGGATGGATGGATGTTATGAGCGTCCCCTTTGGAACGGGGCGGTGAGTTGCGCAACCAAGCTGTTGCCATTATACTGCCTAATGTCCTACCTAGGTTAAACAACGAAAAAAGAAAAAAAAAAGCACTATGAACTACCACGCCCAAATTTTCTGATCCCCTATTGCGAACTGTGCTTTTGTACGTCTCCGTCTTTTGTCGTTTCCCTACTTTTCTTCCACCAATCCTCCAGTCGCCTATTACAGCAGTAGCGCTGTACGGCAGCGCCATCTTGTGACACTTTGTTTAACCACAAGAGTTTAAGAATGTAATCGCTTTAGTGTTGCATTAGTGTTGTCGGCGTGAAACGGAAATCAGGCAAAGAGAGAGAGAATGAGCACCTGTACGCAAATAGTTATTATTGCCCCCGCTTTTGCTTCAGTAGTTAAGCAGAAGGGGGTCACTGCAATTATTAGCTTCAGGAGCTATAGCTGAACTTAGCGTCACACGGTAGTGACATTATACGGGGCGATCATTTCTCAGTTTTATGGATTTTTTAAAGATTGCCTCTTGAAGATACTATAATTCTAGTCTTAAGTTGGGTTGTTCACACAGGCAGACATACAAAAAAAAAGTAATCGATACACGCTTTCACATAATTAACAAAAATGCCCTCATTAACTTCCCAATTCGTTACGTTACGGCACATATTGTAATTTACGAATTGTAGTCGGTGAGATTGTCTGGAGTATTCATTCGGAATGAATTTCTAGAATGATACCAGGTTGGAGATATGCGCCATAAAACTCGCCGTAGGAAGTGCACTGTTGATCCACTTGCCTTTTTACGAAAACGCTCTTTTATGCATTGAAGCACAAAAGTAACTGGAACACCCATGTATTTCGCCTCACACTTTGGAAAATAATATCTGGAAATTGGTCTAATCCTGGAAATTCATTTCAAGTGAATGCCTCGTGCAAACTTATAGGCTACAATCCCTAAATTGCATTATGTACCGAAGAGTAATTGATGAAGTTAATTCGTAAATTCTCGCTAATTAGTTGAATATGTGTTTCGACTTCTCTCCAGCTCAATCCAGCTCAACCACAAGGATTATACTATCTGCCACAGACCGTTCCTAAGGATTCCGTAAAACATAAATAATGATCACCCTGTAGAATTCCAAGTAAATAACAAAATCTAATTTCTGATTTTGTGTCAGTAGATATTAACGAAGATCTGCGACAGGGCTTTTCATTAGCGCCCTTTCTTCTTTTGTGATCTATATTAAGAAAAGGAAGTTACAGGGAGCAGTAAAGTATCGTTTAACATCTCACGTAAAAAAACAAAATACAAATGGGGTAGCGGAATAGCCACCACGCTTAGTGTATGCAAACGGCATCGTTTAATTAACCGACACAGCCAAATTGATAATGAACGTTCGTGTTGCTAGGATTTAAGACTGTTGGCGCCTAGAAATCCTTGACACAAAAGAGGGAAAATAGGGGGAAGGCGGGAGAAGATGGAAGACAGACAAAAGAGATAATTAGAGAATCACAAGCGCGCTGGTGCTCGCGTTATTGTTTTTGTGCCCGTGGCTTCTGCGCTCTAAAAAGGGAAATAAAGAAGAAAAAAAACTTTGGTCACAGAACACCAACTATCTCACTCTGACAGATTGTTATGCGCTGAGCGCGAGACCGGGACGGGTGCCTTTCAGCGGGGGCGGAACGAAAAAAAAAAAAAAAGAAAGAAGAAGAAGCCTCGTATGCACTGGGCTTTGGACACCAGATGGTCAAAATTAATTTGGAGTCCCCCACAACGACACGTCTCGTAGTCAAATCGCAATGTTAGTGCATAAAACATCGGTGTTCTTTTTTTCTTTTCTTTTTTGACGGTTTGCTCATATCTGTGCACAGAAGAGTGAGAAGCTGATGTGTTCACATTATGCGTGAAAAAAAAGAAGAAAGAAAAATCGGGCCTCGTGTTTTTTTTTTTTTTTTAATAGCAATGCAGTTCAGCTTGTTTCAATGCAGGATTGCTGGTCACCTACAATAAATGAACGCAAATATGTGGGGGCGGGGATAAATGAGGGAACAATGTAAGCTTGAGGACCCACGAAGATGCACTGAACGCAAATGGCGATAAAGATGCAGCTATATTGAAACACAGAACATGCTGGCGGTGTTATAAGTACGAAGCAGTCAGAGGACAGAAAATTGGTGATGGTTTCACGGTTTACCTACGTAAGCTTCGAGCAATGTCTAAATACAGAAATATTAGTGAGGGTTCGCAGTAAACCAAATAGCAGTAAGCGCCAAGAGCCCGTGTAAGATACTACAATTAAAGCGGTAGAAGGAGTCATGGAATTCGCATCTTTCGGGGTTAGGGAAGCACAAAGTACAATATATTATGGGACGAAACAGAGACATTTGGAGGACAGCAGACTGGCAGCAAGGGTGTTCTAATGCGAAAGCATAATATATGGCCAATGAGGCGGAAAATACGGCGTTGACGTGACCACACGATGGTCCAAAAGGGCTATACGAACCACCGACCTTCGGTGAGAGTCTAACCCTCCATCTTTCTCAGGAGTGGAACCCACGACCTTTGGTGTTAAGTAATGCGAAGTTAATTGAGGCACAATTAAGATAAAGTTAATTAAGAAACTCGAACCCAAGACCTTCGTTCGGAGTCGAACACTCGACACTTTGGTGGGAGTCGAAACCACGACCTTGCGTAGCGCGCGCCTTGTGACGAACACCGTTGGTCACGTGACGTCGCGTCGTTTCTGTTGACGTGGCCGCTCGAGTCACGTGACTCCGCCAGTGGCGCCCCCGGACGTGTCCACGATGCTTTCGCATTCATCCACGTAGGGTTAATGAAGTTCCCCTTGAATTTTTTTTTTTAGTATTCGTATAAACCAAACGTGGATTACCAGTGGCGGCAAAGAACACGAAAGCTGGCCAGGAGGTATATATGCCGGCCGACGGGCAGTGAAGCTCGGAAAAGCGTAAAGCTTAAAAGTTAGATAGGCAGAGTGCGAGCACTGGTTCGAGAATATGGCAAATAAGACAACAATGAAAAGCTAAAATATAAGCGAAGGACGAGATCGAGAAGGACACTTTCTACGACAAATCGAGGGCCAGTGCACGTCTTGTCGAAACTAGGGCAGGTTGTCTAAGAGCGCGATGTTGTAAAAGAACGTTCGCTTCCCCTCCCCCTCTCACAAAAGAAATATTAAATTATGGGGTTTTACGTGCCAAAACCACTTTCTGATTGTGAGGCACGCCGTAGTGGAGGACTCCGGAAATTTTGACCACCTTGGGTTCTTTAACGCGCACCTAAACCTAAGTACACGGGTGCTTTCGGATTTCACCCCCATTGCAATGCGGCCGCCGTGGTCGGGATTCGATCCCGCGACCTCGTGTTCAGCAGCCCAACACCATAGCCACCGAGCAACCCAAGCGGGTGTTTGCCCCAAAAAGGTGATCTGCGCTTAGCATGTATGTAGAAAGTTGTACATGCGGAGACAATTGCGCATGTCCCGTTGAAGTGTCAGCATATACATCCAAAATGAGACGACAGTGTCATCAGATCATCTCCACCTAAAATCGGTGTTTAATGGCAGTAATGAGCGGGCAAACACCAGCGCAGTAAATATAAGCATTGCAAGAGATGTTTAGAATGTCGGTGGCGTATCCATGGGCAAAGAAGAACCAGGCTGATGTCGAATAAAGAAATTGGTATGCAGTCTCAGAATGATGTAATCATACGCTTACTATTTGGAGTTGAAATTAAAGCGTATCTAATGATTCTAAAGTTCCATATAGAATGCAGGACGGTAACTTGTAATCGTCCGTAGCTCTCTTAATACGAGACGTTTCACACGAATTGTGTTGCGAATGATTAACTTTAGCTGTGCTCTACGCGTCTACAAAATTTGTCCGAACCGTTTCAGGGGCCCTTTAAGGGAATTTCAATCATCATCATCATCATCATCATCATCTTACGAGTGCTGTTCCAGTATTCCGCAAAATGTCGCATGTATTGGACAGGCCCGAACTCTCAACAGCGGCGGTGAAAAGAAGAAAAAAAAAAAAGAACAAAAAGTAAACGGTACAATGCTTTATTTATGCATACGGAACTAAAGACAACGACAACAATAAACAGCGAGGAATGCAGGTTGCGTAGAAGCTGGTCGAGTTTTCGGCTGAAAAACAAACAAAAATAAAAAGTATAAAATGTTATACCGAAGAAAAATAAAACGGCTAATCCTAAACGGCACACGGCGGCTATACATGTATACATAGTACAAGCATGTTGCGCTCACAAGCGCCAACGCGTAGCGCAACACATAACTATTACAAACCTTCAACTAGCATGCCACAACCAATTCCACGAACGCCGGAAGTAGGAAAGTGAAGTTTCGGCCACTGGAGCTTGCTCCCGGACAGAGGGAGTGCTATAAGTATAACGGCGCGTAGGAGCTCAAACTTTGTCAAAACCTGCAGCAGAGATCGCGCGCGATCAAAGTACAAGATAGACGCCCTGTTTTATACCGTAGTTTATTTTCCGCTAGTTCGCTTCGGTTCGCTACGCTCGTTTTGTTTCTTTTTCTTTCTCTTTTTTTTTTCAATCGCCACCACTCCGCATTTTTCTCCGGTCTTTGTACATAGGGCGCCCTTTGAAGTGATGGCGTGGGCTCTTCTCTCTCTCTCTTTTTTTTTTTTTTATCCTCGCTCGTACTATATAGTGTGCTTGTGTGGCTACAGCACGTACGCGTGGCACCGTATGCAGCTGTCGTAAAATGTGCTACGCACGTCGCTTGACGAGAAGTAGGCAGCACAAAGGAGCGCTATAACCAAACCCGACGGTTTCAACAGAGTCTCGCGAAAAAAAAAAAAAAAAAATGAACGTGCACCGAAAGTGAGTCAAATACCACCTTTATATGTACAAAATCCGTATAAGTATAGAGCAAATACAGCTTCCTTGCATGATAGGACCAGAACACGGAATAAGAAAAAAGAAAGACTAAACTAAAAATTTCATTCGACGAACTAGGGGAGTGCCTGTGAGTTATATATATATATATATATATATATATATATATATATATATATATATAGCTGCTAATTTTTGTCTTTGTGTTCTGCACTGTCCTTTCAATTTTTTTATTTTATTATTATACATGTCATGTGGTTGCCAGAGTCCAAACGCATACGCATAGCTTGATTTGCTTTCTGATGTCGGCCGCGTCATTTAATCTGCCTCTATCAATTTTCCTTTCAAGTCCACTTATCTGCCTTTAATTGATAATTTAATGATTACACATTATTATCGATTGATCTCCCTTCATGAGAAACATCTAGAGAACTGTTTGTATTACCGTGCAGTGAAACGGTGGTTTATTTCAGATTGAGGTGGCATTCGAAGAAAATAATATTTTCTTCAAAAGCAGGAAACACTGCTGCGTTTGCAGTGGCTGAACGCAAGCCTATATTGGCTAAATAGATTAAACGGATCCTGAACCGCCCCTCGGACTCGGTGAGGAAACGCAGACCATGGATAGCATATGCGCTGCTCTGAACATCTCAGCCAAATTTTGCACTCGTGGAACGTGGCGGCGCTCACAGCCGGAGCGCGAAGTCACCTCTTTCTCATACGCTCTCTTTTCAAGCAAAGCCCTCCCTTCCCCCTTTTCAAGGCTGCTGGCGGCTGCCATATTTCGTCACATAGCAGCTTCCCATGGACGGCTGTTATTGGTCGATAGCTAGCATCATTCGAGAAAAGTGTGGGAATCAGTGTGCTTCTATTCCTACTGTTACCATGTATATTTGTTGACGCAGTTTATACTAGACGGGCTGAATTAGGTAAGGGAAAATCCGCGTTTCGAATTTCTTTACCGATTACGAACTTCCGGAAGACGTCGGCTGTCGTCTGCTCACGCTCAGCCGCGGCAGCCCACATAGGAATTAAAACTTCGACCATGCACACTGCTTATCGGTGACGTAACCGTCAGGTCTCGCCGATTTCGACTAGCCTTTTGAACCTTCAACAAGCCTCGAACCACGCGCAACTTATTGGTCAGACCACATGCTTTACACACTTGCCAGCGCACGATCCCTCCTTACCACTCCTGGCCAGACGCCTTGGCAGGCTTCGTTTCGTATTGAGCTATATATATGGACAGTGCTTCAAAAACGCGCAGTTTGGATGTGGCTGCACTATCCTTCGGTCAAGGTGCTGCAGGTCAAGGCCTGTCCGCACCAAGTGGCACGACCAGTCTGGGGTACATTAGCGCTAGCGCACACTCCACAGCCCGCAAACATTGCGCGATACAGTTAGCCACTACAGCTGCATGTAGCCACGATGCATGTAGCTGCGTCTGCTACGCAGCGTAGGCAGCGTAGGTACCACGGCCGCCGCAGGGTGCCGCGACGAGTCCGCTCGCTGAGAAGAGAGAGAGACAGAAGAAAGGGGAAAGGCAAGGAGGTTAACCAGACGGGAAGATCCGGTTTGCTACCCTACGCTGGGGAGAGAGGGCAGAGGGCGGTAAAGTGTTGCCTGAGGAAGCATGAAATTATGTACTGGGGGAACTACAGAATGCGGTTCGGACAAGCCAGACGCTCGGAAGATAATGTGCTTGTACAAACTCATTGCACAGAGATTTCAGTAGCTCAGGTTAGACCTTTATGGATAGCATTTCTGGATATTAAAGGAGCCTACGACAACGTAGACAGGGAATTGTTATTGTTATGGGATTTTCTGAAGCACGAAGGGTGACGATTTCGTGGAGCTGCTGAGGGAGATATATAGAGGCAACCGAGTACAAATAGTATGGGAAGGCTGAAAATGTAATGCAGTGGTGGAACTTCACTAAGGACTGAAGCAAGGATGTCCTCTGCCTCCAATGTTGTTCACGCTTTATGTTAAAGGGACTGACGACCAGACGGAATGTGATGTGAGGCGTTGGTGGAAATGAAATGACCATGATAAGATCCAGCACGCTGTTGGCGATTTAAGTAGCAATTACAATTTTAACTTTGCGAACTATGTCTCAAAAACCACTAAGTGACGAGGCCTGGCGGTGAAACCTTGGTACTCGATTGAATGTATTCGGACGATATTACTGTACGTAAGTCGACTGTTGTTAAGTACAGCATAATTATTGCTTAATATTGCAGTTGGTATATTATTGGTCACTTGCGCTCTATTATATGCCTCGGATATCAAAAGCGCACGCATGGCTACGACAACACGCTGAACTGCGTATCACGTGTGAAAGCGTTGTTTCGTTTTCGATCCAATTGGTTTCGTTTTGAGCGGTTAAATACCAAAGGAAGTGGGACAGAAAACCACGACCACGAGTAGCTATTATCGCAGAAGTACTTTAACACATTGGAAAACATTATTCGCAGGAACATCAACTTGATGAACAAAACAATACTTTCTCGCAGCTATGGCTGCACTTTCGTCTGCCCCCACTAATGGCGTATAATCGCCATCGCGCTCAGCTATCACCGTTTTCAGCATGCTTCCAGCGAATGGTTACGTCTTCACTGCAGATCGCAAAATTCTGATAAAAAAATGTCCCACGGCGTTCTCGCGTTACTACTTCATGTTTAGACTTCCTGACTGGTAAGCTTTCCATTGCTTTGAAAAAAAATGAGTACCATGAAAATTGGTTGTCAGACCCTTGAAAGGCATAGAAGACGACTGGAAAACTTTGAATTAGTGTTTGATTTATCCTACATGCGTAATGAACAAATGGTGCAACAGAAGGTCGCCGGACTGATGCATGCGGACTACATAGTGCTACTAGCGGACAATACAAGAAATTTACAGACACTGGCGAATATCTGTAGCAACGCAGCTACAAATCCAGGCCTTAAGTTTAGCACTGAGGAATCGGGAATTATGGTCTTTGATGAAGAGACAGCGATTACTTCGTGTCAATTCAACAGCCAGCCAAACCCACAGAGAAGAAATATAAGTATACCTTGGCGTATGCACAAACGAAGGAAAGACTTACCGACTAAGATACTCTGAATATAAATGGGGAGCGGAATGCAGCAATAATGCAACATAGAACACTTTGGAGCCGCAATAAATATGAGGTGGTGCCTGGAATCTGAAAAGCATTAAAGGTGCCAGCGCTAGCTTTCGCAAATGCAATTCTGTGCTTAAAATCGGATATCTTGACGGGGTTGGAAGTTAACCAAAGATCGGTAGGCCGGTTGACTTTAGGAGCCCACGGTAAAACCACAAATGAGGCAGGGAGACGCGGGTTGGGCCTCTATTGAAGTCGGAGAAGCGCTGAGCAAAATTAGTTTTGAAGGAAAACCAATGAACGTGGACCAAACAAATGGGCCGCTAAAGTGCACAAGTATCTGTACGTGAAAAGCGTGGATACAGAATGGAGGAAGAAGTCAAGAAAGTTGGTAACCACGTACAGGGTAATTTAAAGTGTAAATATACAAAGGAGCCATCAGAAAGAAAGGGAGTGAAACAGAGACAGCGAATTGGATGCAACGAATGGAAACAAGGAAGACCATGGAGATTCGACAGAATGGGAAAAAAATTAAATTAGACGGGAAAACCTGTGTGATATCACAAAGGGCCTTGCTATTTCAGGCTCGAGCTGGTTGCCTAAGGTCAAAAACATACCGGAGTAGATATTCGCAACAAGAGTAGGCATGCATATGCTGCAGCGAAAATCCGGAAGGCGCGGAGGGTCGGCCGGTCGGTCGGTCGGTCGGTCGGTCGGTCGGTCGGTCGGTCGGTTGTTCCGCCGTCTGCGTTCTAGCTCAATCGTCTTATCATCACGCCGTCGGCGTCATACCATCAGGATAATTAAAGCATCAGTGAGATGTTTTCGTCAGGCCACCGTCCTCATGCCATCTTTTCATCGTCGTCCCGCGTGTGATTTGCATAATCGCACCTGACAAGTTTATGTTTAGCGAGACAGTTCCCAGTGAACGAACTAGGTCGTGCGACATCTACTCGGAAATGTTCGCTTAGAGGAACATCGTTCTTCACTAACACCAACAAAGGCTTCGCTAAACCGGTCACTAACGACTTTCAGATTTTTTTTCGAAGAGGGCTTTTCATACTGGATATTGTTCCATAAGCTCGCAGGCTTCCCAGCCTATGCATTAAACCGAAAACGTCATTTACACCGTCCGCACAGATTCTTTCGCCTCATAAAAGTGACGGGGAGGGAGCAGTCGGTGGCTAGACTCAAAGTATGTCTTTACTGACGTGGCTTAGTCCAACTCCTGTAAAATATAGTTAACACCACGTGAATTCAAAAGACAACCAGGCCAGGGAAAGCCTAGGCGGAAATTATTTGTTCTTTTACAAATTATATGTATATACGAACAATAAATTAGTGGGAAAGGAAAGCGGATGAAAAGGCAGCTTCTGCCTTAGCTGAAAGCTGAACCCAAGTATTATGCCTATGCGAGGCTACCTGGGCGGTTACCTTCCCTTACGCGTAGTTAGGAACATATTCTAAGACAACAATTCTTGCACCGTGGCCCCATCCACCGCCGGCTTAGGAAACTATTCTTGCGGTTCTGCACTTCTTAAAGTTCAATGGCCTGGATGATCGTTTATACTCCTGCTGCGCGTCCTCCTGTGGGCGGGCTGTGCTCACTTTCTCGCTCTTCTCCTATTTTCTTTTCCCTATTTTGCTTACTCCCAGTGCAGGGTAACCAACCGCACGCTTACCTGGTTGACGTCTCCCTGCGTTTCATCTCCTTGCTTTCTCTCGTGTGTCCGAAAGTAGGTTTATTCCTTCGAGTGTTGACCAGGGGAACAGGTCAACTGGAAGGGGGCTCCCACCTGGGGAACTATCTGGTTGCTTCTCTCTTTCATCTCCTCTTTCCTTATTGTTTGTACATTTACATTAAAAAGGCGACCTATATTTTCTCGTGCTTCCGAGTAAAAAAAAAAAATCCGCATTAACCATCGGAGATTATTCTCAAAGCCAGCGATGGCCTGTTTGAACCACAAACAGTCACCAGGCCCACAATCTTTTCCTTTCTTTTTTGCAATGAGAACGCACAAAAAGGGAGCCCCGGTGGTGTGCTGCCCGTCAGCAAGGCACACCAGCCCACGCGCTTCGAGCCAGGCCACGTGGCATCGCAAGCCAGTACCACGCTGCTCTCTCGCCATTACTGGCACGTCTTCCACGAGTCTATACTGGTCGTTCTAGTGGCTCAAAGTAGTGCTCACGAGGGTTTCGACGGGACTTGAGGGGCGTAGGCTCCCTCTCCAAGCACAACACCCCTGAGGAAAGCTGAGTGTTAAGCCGGGGAAGCGCTTGTGCCCAACTTTCGACGAACCGGTGGGTGGCCGGCGGCCGTAGGAATCGAACCCACGACCTTCCGCAGCCGAGGCGGACACTCTACCAGGTAGCCACGGCTGCGGTGAGGACGGTGCGTCCGCGAGGGCTATTTTGTCGTTACGCTTCCAATCCGTCATGACAGTTGGAGGTGACGTCTTTGCAGAATTGGCGTTTTCGCCTTCGCTCTATATCCAGATGATGATGATGATGATGATGATGGTGGTGATTGTACAGCGGGGCGGCTATGAACGTGAAACACTGGCAATATTATAGAAATTAAAGTAATGATTAGGAAGCTTAAGCTTAAGCTTAGTTCAAGATGACAGGGATACACTGATTTCTGGCGACTATTTCTCCGCATCGATGCTCTATGGTCGTGGGGGATTGGTCTTTAAAGAGAACTGGCTTGTCGTGTCGTCTATCTCCAGCGCACTAATTGGTCTTTAAAGAGAACTGGCTCGTCGCGTCATCTATCTCCAGCGCACTACAGGCGGCGCTCTGAATGAATGACTGCATCTGGCCCCTTATACATGTAGTGAAGCCAAGCTCTTGTGTTAAAGTGGTTCCCTCTAGGGTTGGAGGAGGCAGACGCGTGCAGTGCAGGACCACTTGCTCCACATTCTCTGATCATCTGGACAATATTATAGATTGTAGCACACACGCGCTACAAGGGCGCCCGCGCGTACTCCAGTCCGATCGATCTCTTGGGGTCTCATAATGATGATGACGACGATTTATTGGCATCCCCTTTGAAGCAGGGCGCTGACAAATAGTCGCTTAGCATTCTTGAGTTAATCAGGTATGCTGTACATGCTTTTCATTTTGGCATTTTTGTATACATATGCTTCATCTTTTTTCTCTTCCTCAGAACTTCTCTATGAACCCTGTTCCGCTACATAGGGTTCAGTGGATCCAGTCGTATCGATCGACTCCGTGCTTTCTTTCCACCATTACTCTAAACGTCTCTAGCTTATCTCGGCCACTGACCGGTTGATGTTTCTGTCCGCTATAAATCCAAGCGCTTCTGGGAGGTGCACGCTACCAACGAGTCTCACTGGGTGGATACCTTCGCATACCGAACACCTTCAAGAGCGCGGTCCAGAGTGTCTAAAAGGAATCTTCAGCTGGGCGAGCAAAATCTTCCCGCGAGCATCAGCCCTTGTGTTATAGCGGTAACCCATATGCGGACACTCCAGATGAATTTCCGCCGTCGTCATTGCCGTGATGTTCCGTATAAAGTCCAAGTGCGATGTCCAGGGTCGAAAGTCCGTATGCTGTAGGTGCAAGCGAAAGATTTCGAGGGTGAGCCGAGAAGGATGGTGGCAATATGCAGCGGTGTCTTCTCGTGCTCGCAAGAAAGGAAGGCGGGGAGGTTGAGCTGCGTCTTCTCATGCTCGCAAGGGGCGGAGCGGGGAGATGTTCGCTCGCTAAAAGGTGGGAGGAGGCGGGGGGGGATGCAGGTTAAAACCCCTTAAACTTCGTAAAGTATCGACACTCTCCTCCTCCGCATTCACTCCTCCTCCTTCCTCCTGTCTTTCACGCTCTCTCCTCGACCGTGGCGCCGCCTACACTGCTCGAGCGTAGCAACGGCGCCAACATGCGCTCCTCGCCTCTCCGTAGGCGCTTGTCGAGCAAAAATGGCGCTAATTTACGGCGCGAGGACCCACGTGATGCTATTAGGCCAATAGCGACGCAGGGTCGGCCTCAGCCACAGCGCACGAGGAGGAGGCGGCATTCTTCGAAGAGTGCCGCTACTTTACGAAGTTTGAGGGGCTTTAAGGCAGGTTATTGTGCATCTCCTCGTCTACTCCAGCTGCGGTGGCTGAGTGCGTTTACGCGCGTCCTATCTTGGAGCCAATGCGCGCTGGGTTCGAAGGCTAGCTGACAGGACTTAGTGCTGGCTTCATGTGCGCTATGTTTTCATGTGCCTATAGGTCGCGTTGAAGCGAGAACTAGCACGAAGAGAAATTCTGTCATTGCAGCTGCCGTTCCTCATCACGCCAGCGTTCTGACAGCGAGCGTCCGCAGTCATCGAGAGAGATGTGATCATGTTCTTTGCATGTGTGCGCGTCACAACGTGCTTGTTAGCTTAGTGAGCGAATGTTTGCAGCAGTTAATGCAGCTGATAAAAGGCCTAACCTTCGTATATATAACTGTCTAATAATTTGCTATCGCAATCAATGCTTCACCTGTCGGGCGAAACCGTGACTTTGTATTTAGGTCATCAATTTGTACACAAAAGTTATTGAGTACTGCTAAATTAAAAGAAACCTCATAAAATGAAAGCTGCAGCATCATGTATGCAACTGCAACTCAGAAACAAAAGATATCGCACTTTTGTAAGAAGCACAAATTGAGAGATCTAAAGCGTACAAAATTAAAGTATTACACATCGCTCTGGAATACGCCATATATTTGTGAGGATGACTTTACAAAACCCACGTTAACATTGCGGAAGTTTCATGTAAGCTATAAAGTCGCATATCATATTTGTCAGCTTCAGATGCTGTAACAGACGCAGCCTACAGAAATGAGATATCTCTTTTGTTATACAGTTACTAAGTTTCCTGCAATTTTTGTAAAAGTTATCAAATCTTCCATCAGAATTTTTCTCCCAACTGTTCGAGGAATTGAGATGTCGCTCTCGAGTGCAAGGAATTTCATTTAAATCCGTCCAGTGGTTGTGTATTGAGGGAATTTCTGTGTTTCACGTGTGTTTGAATATAGAATTCGGAGTTGTTCCCACAGTAAGGCTTCCTCTTGAAGAGAAACATCACGCAACTGAACTGCTAGGTACCCTGCCATAAGTACAAAATGGCTCTGCTAAAGCCGCTCGTCCAGTCCCGTGGCATGCAGGATGTCCACTAACACTTTCGTTGTCTGTGTTCGCAGTTGTATCATCAGGCCATGGGCCCAGAACACAGAGACGTCACACAGAGCTGCTGAGGCGCGGCGTATTGGCGTGTTGAATATGTTTCTTTCGGGACTCCCTGGCGTGATACAAGAAGTGCATTACATTCCTCCGCCTAGCCGTAGGCCTCTAAACAGTCCTCGTGTAAATATAGAGGCCTTCACAACCAGTGGCGTAGCCAAAAATATTTTTTCGGAGAGAGGGCACGAATTTGGCTGGAGACAGGGAGGAAGAGGGTCGGGGGGAGCGGGACTGGGCAGGCTGCATACTAACACAGAAATTCCGGGGGAGGGGGGGGGGGGGAGGCACGTGCCCGGTGCGCCATCGCCTGACTACACCACTGTTTTTCGACCACTTGCACTGTCCTTCGCTTCAGCTGACGGCGCGATACGCATCATCTCCGACCCATCCGCCTACTAAAGTACACCTTAGCCCCATCCCCTTTGACCCGGTCGCTGGAAACAATGGCCACGTAGATTATGGAGGAGCCCTACGAAAACATCTGTCCATGAAAAACAGCGAAGACATCGAGAGTATGGGATCGTTCCACACCGAGCATGACTACACGCGCGCATAGGCCTCGTGCAGGACTAATGGCGGGGCTGCGAGCGCGTAGGTCACTTAGGGATCACGTCACTTAGGGTTCCCTGGATGCAACTGTTGCGTTTCCATTGCCTGCTTGAGCGACATGCTTTGTGCGCCTCCTTTCTTTAATTGTTTAATTAGTTTGCGATCCTCGCTTGAGCAGTCATTCCTCTTGGATAAAGTTCATTCTTTCGGCCTCACTTGACCAGCCGCTGTATCTCAGGGGCTGTATCGTGGCGCTGTTGAGGTCAAGGGTTCGGTTCCCGGCCCTGACGGCCTCATTCCGGTGAGAGCAGAATGAAAAAGCGCTCGTGCACCTTGCTTTGAGTGCGCGTTGAATAAACCCAGGCCCAGTGAGCCCTCCCTAGCTATACTGCGTCCATCGGAAACCATTGTGCAGTTTATGGACGTTAAAAACGCCAACTAAGTTAATTAATCGCCCTCACTTGTCCACTTCTGCTCTCAGTGAAGCGTGACTTGCATGGTGCTCTGTAATTACTGAATATATTTTTTTCGAACACCAAATTTCTGAAAGCCGGTATTATAAAGAAACATACGTCATGCTCCTTATTATGCTTTTTGGCATCCGATAAACTGAGATCTTTCTCGGTCGCGACAATCAACCTCGTTCCCGGGAATCAGTCACGAAATATTGCACCAAGACTTCGTAGTTCTGAAACCGAAGCATGATTACACAGCTGAGTCACAAAATGGCACTATGGCAAGGCAGGTGGGGTTCCCCGAGGTCAGAAAGCTTGAGAACCCCTGCTCTAGAGTATACGGTCCAGCAAGGCAGTCTCGCAATAATTCTTTGGGGCTGGGGTCGGGGGCATACTGCATTCTTCCTGCGTAACTTCTAGAATGTTGTCACAAAAGGCGAAACGTTTCTCATTTGGATGAACGCGAACAACACGTTGAAAGGTTCATATCCCTCTCGAGGAAGTTGAGCGGAACACTGCAGAACGCGGCATACCAAAGAGACAACACAAATATGTTTCCGCTGAAAGTTTTTTTTCCCTGCTTACCACAGGCGCCGCGAAAATTGTACTTAGTCCTGACGATGTCCTTGAGCAATGCGTAATGTGGAAGTTTAGGAATTATGCTTCCTTCTTTCAAAATCTTAGGTTTGGGCCCTTCATTGAGCACCTCGAGCATTTATGGAAGCAAAGCCGGAAGCATCTCGAATGTGCATTCCAGAGCAAAAGTCTAGAGATCACGGCATCAAAAAAAAAAAAAAAAAAAACTCCTGGTACAGTTGTGAAACGTGAAAGTGTCACTCATAATGTATCATCATCATCATCATCATCAGCCTAGTTACGCCCACTGCAGGGCAAAGGCCTCTCCCATACTTCTCCAACTACCCCAGTCATGTACTAATTGTGGCCATGTTGTCCCTGCAAACGTCTTAATGTCATCTGCCCACCTAACTTTCTGCCGCCCCCTACTACGCTTCCCTTCCCTTGGAATCCAGTCCGTAACCCTTAATGACCATCGGTTATCTTCCCTCCTCATTACATGTCCGGCCCATGCCCATTTCTTTTTCTTGATTTCAACTAAGATGTCATTTACCCCCGTTTGTTCCCTCGCCCAATCTGCTCTTTTCTTATCCCTTAATGTTACACCTGTCATTCTTCTTTCCATAGCTCGTTGCGTCGTCCTCAATTTCAGCAGAACCCTTTTCGTAAGCCTCCAGGTTTCTACCCCGTAGGTGAGTACTGGTAAGACACAGCTGTTATACACTTTCCTCTTGAGGGATAGTGGCAACCTGCTGTTCATGATTTGAGAATGCCTGCCAAACGCACCCCAGCCCATTCTTATTCTTCTGGTTATTTCAGTCTCATGATCCGGGTCCGTGGTCACTACCTGCCCTAAGTAGATGTATTCCCTTACCACTTCCAGTGCCTCGCTACCTATCGTAAACTGCTGTTCTCTTCCGAGACTGTTAAACATTACTTTAGTTTTCTGTAGATTAATTTTAAGACCCACCGTTCTGCTTTGCCTCTCCAGGTCAGTGAGCATGCGTTGCAATTGGTCTCCTGAGTTACTAAGCAAGGCAATATCATCAGCGAACCGCAAGTTACTAAAGTATTCTCCATCAACTTTTATCCCCAATTCTTCCCACTCCAGGTCTCTGAATGCCTCCTGTAAACACGCTGTGAATAGCATTGGAGATATCGTATCTCCCTGTCTGACGCCTTTCTTTATTGGGATTTTGTTGCTTTCTTTGTGGAGGATTACGGTGGCTGTGGAACCGCTATAGGTAGCTTCCAGTATCTTTACATATGGCTCATCTACACCCTGATTCCGTAATGCCTCCAGGACTGCTGACGTTTCGACTGAATCAAACGCTTTTTCGTAATCAATGAAGGCTATAGATAAGGGTTGGTTATATTCCGCACATTTCTCTATCACCTGATTGATAGTGTGAATATGGTCTATTGTTGAGTAGCCTTTACGGAATCATGCCTGGTCCTTTGGTTGACAGAAGTCTAAGGTATTCCTGATTCTATTTGCGATTACCTTAGTAAATACTTTGTAGGCAACGGACAGTAAGCTAATCGGTCTATAATTTTTCAAGTCTTTGGCGTCCCCTTCCTTGTGGATTAGGATTATGTTAGCGTTCTTCCAAGATTCCGGTACGTTCGAGGTCATGAGGCATTGTGTATATAGGGCGGCCAATCTTTCTAGGACAGTGTTCCCACCATCCTTCAACGTATGACGTTGTATGACGTTGATCAAATAGGCGCACGTAGGCAGTACCAATTGATTTCAGTGTTTATGCCGAGGCTGCGCAGAAATTTTTTTAACGGCACCTCTGGTCCCCAGACTTTTCCTTTCGACTGCATATGGCTTCTTGGAAGGCCCTGAAACAAAGGCTGTTTAAGGTTTAACGTTAAGTTTTAATCTTTGCTTACTTTTTTTATAGTGATGGCAACACTGACACTTCCAAGGCATGTTTACTATTCAGACATTTACTCTTTCAATGTTAAAATGCGTATGATATACTTTCGCGGGGAATAGCTGCAAACAAAGTGAGAGATAGAGGCAGATATATATATATATATATATACTTCATTTGTAGATAGTTGGCGAGGTCAGCCTGAAAGACTGAAAGACCAGCTGGTAAGGAATCAATGTAGCATAAAGAGAAGCGCACAATGCCAATATGAATTAAAAGAGAGCGCGGGGATTAAGGATTAGGGCATGAATGAGAGAGGAAAGGAGGATGGCGAAGGAACGTAGCCGTAGCAAAAGAAGGAATACAAGGATGCAAAGAAAAAAAAACAAGAGGAAGGTTTAACTCGGGGTAAACTCCGATTTCTCTATTCAAATAAATGTAAAATGCACAAATGGTTTCATGTGAAACCACGTGAGTGATTTGAAGGAAATTTGCTGTACTTGAGAAAGAACTTTGAATATTACTAACCCTAGGAAGCATAATTTTGATATAGGAATCCGAATTTTTACAAAAAACTGACTAAAGTCGGTAAGCTTCAGAAAAATAGAAGCGCTACATTTACAAATCCGTAACTCTGCACCGCAAACAGAAATCGCAGTTCTGTAAACTGCACTGGTTAGAGTATCTCAAGCAGACAGATTCGAAATAAAATAATTTACAGTTTACATAATGTTGTTGAAGTTTTTATAAGGGTTTCGCAATAACTCTACTAGCAAATAGGTTGTATAGTTGAGAGCGCTGTATGATGCAGAAATTTAGTCCGCTTAGCACGTATTTGCGTGCAGTTCACAGAACGTTTGCAATATTGCATTCGTTACTTAGTTAGAGAGTTGTGAACTTGATACTTGAGACTTTCTAAATTTTGCAATTCTTCATTTAAAAAAAGATGTAAGCCCTATATAAAAGGTTAGCATCCTACAGTTGCTTGATTTTAACTTATTTCTTTTGAATGCAGCAAACATAATCAAAATCAATTGCTGAGGAAAACAATTTCTCCGGCTGTGTTCCAGTACTCGCCTTAGAAACGGCAAAGTATAGACGGCCAAGCGGACAGCTGCCATCTTAAGTCTTGCTCTAATTCTGACGAAGACGTCAAAGTAGACGGCTTCGCCAGCCCCGCAGCTGCGCGAAACACCGCATCGAAGTCACAAACGATGCAGGCTACTTTGTTGTCCAAACAAGATGGCGGCTAAGCAGGAAGCTCGGAAACTAGACGGGAATGCCTTCTGCGCATAATAAAACGTAGCCAAGTTTTTGTATGCGCTTAGTGTAAGTCACGTTGTGTGTTTCCTAGGTTCGCACGCGCAAGGAGTTAGAATACAGAAATCACATGTACTTTCCTTCAGCTCTTTCTTCTCGCTGCCGCGAGGTGGCGTCACGTCAAGTTTTTTTTTTAACCTAGGTAGGACATTAGGCAGTATAATAACAAGAGCTTGGTGGCGCAACCCACCGCCTCGTTCATGTACATGTACCTCTGTACACTGATAATGAGCGAGAGTTTGCTACATTGCGATTTATGAACGCGGCAGTCTAGTGCGTTCATGAGTGGCTACTCTTCTCAACTTATTTATGACTGTTTTCTTAGTATGCCAAGATTTGCTGCCTGTGTAAAAAAAAAAAAAAAGCAGGAACGCCCGCTGGTGACGCAGCACTTTTTTTTTCTGAGTTACATAGGCGATGTATAAAATTCTTGTGCTTTTAGAGCGGCTTATGTAACATGCATAGTGACAGAGTGAAACTAAAGCTACTGGGTGTTCTGTTGTTTTGTATTTCTTGTTATGCATCAAGCACAACATTATTTGGGTATGCACCGTAGCATTTCAACATAAAACATAATATGTATGCTCACTTCAGTTCATTGCAAGTGCTCGGCTTACAAGCTCAAAATTTGAAGCATGTGTCGTGAATATCACCTGGCCATTGGTTTCAAGCTCGAAATGCGTATGTATAAATGAGCAAAGGATAAGTGGAAAAAAAGGAAGTATCATGGGCCTCGTATTGACCATGTTTTTATTGACTGCGATCGTCACAATCTGCGAAAAACAAGTGCCATATGGGTCGAGTGACTCGAGGCGAGAGCGCGCTCACGTGCGCGGAGAAATCATGCGAGTACCTGGTGCACGTGAGGACGCGGAATTCTCGCGCGACAAGTGTGCCTTCGCGTGCCACGAGCACGGAATAACCGCGTGTGTTGAGCAACAAACGCGTACACGTGTACCCGCGTCAAGAGTGCAAGACACGAACGATCCCTGCAATGAACTCCTATTTTCATCGCATCGCTAACACCGCGTGCACTTCGCTTAAATATCTTCTAAAACAGTGCCGAAAAGAACAAGCAAGGTGTACTTATACCTCGCACATGCAGGTGTTTTTTGTAGGCTTGAAGTTCTTCCGGCCGATTCTGTGTAACCACGCAGAACGACGCTCTCGGTCATTCTTCCCCGGTCGGAATCTAGAAAAAAGTGATTCCAGACTCAGTTCTGTTGCTGCATCCGAAGGCGCAGCAGCCAGGCCTGATTTCCTTGCAGTCAAATGCGAGCGCGACAATCCGAAAAAAAAAATAGTAGGGAACCTGCACTGCCTGCGCTCTAACTCAGCCGGCCCGCCCGGCGCTTGGAAGGTATATGACACCCCAGAGGTCACATGGTACGGTTGGGCCAATGAACGCGTCGGCGGCGCGGGGAAAACGAATGCGGTACTCCGAAATTTTTTCCAGTGACTCTAGCAGTCGCACGTGCAAAGCGCCATCTAGAGTCCGGAGATAGGCGACACGACCAGCGCCAGATCCGCAAGCCAGTTCTCTTTAGGGACCAATCCTTCGTTTCAGTTAATTTATTTACCTTAACGACCCCACAGGAGGCATACGATAAGGGGTGGGTGTACATAAAGAAGAAATAAAACACCGAAATTTGCGACAACAGGTGCTCAGTCACATTGGCAGAAAAAGATGAAAAAGAAGTTCTACAAACATTGAACATCACGCCAATGCGGCGGAAGCGTCGCCACTAATAAATATTTTCTTCTCTTATAGAACGAAGTGAAACTTTTTAATAATTATTTTTATTTCTATACCATTTCCAAGATTTCAGAATTACAGCTGCTCCCCGCTACAAAGGAAAACGCGCGAAATCATTGCTGTCACCGCCATCATCATCATCATCATCATCTGGCTATAAGGCGAAAACGGTAATTTTGCGAAGCAGGGGCGAAATCAGCTCGATCTGTCATGATGGATTGAAAGCGTAGCTACAAAATAGTCCTCACGGACGCAGCATCGTCACCGCAGCCGTGGCTTCGTGGTAGAGTGTCCGCCTCGGCTGCGGAAGGTCGTGGGTTCGATTCCTACGGCCGCCGCCCACCCACCGGTTCGTTAAGGTTGGGTACAAGCGCTCCCCCGGCCTGGCGCTCGGCTTTCTTCAGGGGTGATGTGCTTGGGGAGGGAGCCTACGCCCCCCAAGTCCCGTCGAAACCCTCGTGAGCACAACACCGAGACACTAGTATGACCAGTATAGACCTATGAAACACGTGCCAGCAATGGCGGAAGAGCAGCGTGGCGCGCGGTACTGGCTTGCGATGCCGCGTGGCCTGGCTCGAAGCGCGTGGGCTGGTGTGCCTTGCTGACGGGCAGCACACCACCGGGGCTCCCTTTTTGTACGTTGTCATTGCAAAAAAGAAACAATATTGTGACCCTGTGACTGTTTGTGGTTCAAACAGGCTATCGCTGGCTTTGAGAATAATCTCCGATGGTTAATGCGGAATTTTTTTTTTAGCTATATATCACGAGGAAAAACAAGTGGCCTTTTAATGGAAATGTACAAACGATAAGGAAAGAGGAAATGAAAGAGAGAAGCAACAATATAGTTCCCCAGGTGGGAGCCCCCTTCCAGTTGACGTGTTCTCCTGGTCAACACTCACTAGATTAAACCTAGCTATGCACGCGCGTCAAGCAGGCAGGCGTGCGGTTTGGAGCCCTACGCTGGAAGTAAGGAAAAGGGGGAATAGAAAAAAAAGGAAAAGAGGGAGAAAGTGAGCACTGCCGGCACACAGAAGGACGCGCAGCGGGACTGTAAACGGTCCCTCACGTCGTTGCGCTATAATAACCGCAGAACCGAATGAATCCGAAACCAGTGACAGGAGGGGCCACAGTTGTGAAATGTCTGTCTCGGAAAATGTTGTGAAGATGTGTAAAGGAAGGCGATCGCCAAGGTCGCACATGCCGAAGATGCGGGTTCGAGTTTGACCTGATCGAGAAGCTGTTTCTTCGTCCGCTTTCTGTTCCCTCTATCTAATTGCTCGTACACATCAATTTTAAAAGGACAAATAATTTACGCCTATGCTTTCCTTGGCATAGTTGTCTGTTGCATTCACGTGGTTGGAACCATATTACACTGGACTTTGACTAAGCACGTCAATAAAAACACACTTTTAATCTACCGAGTGTCTGCTCTCTCCCCGTGACGATTACAAGGCGCAAGAAATTGCGCGGACAGTGCAAATAGCCTTTTTCGTTTAGTGCAGATAGGCTGCACAGCGTGCATTTATTTGGCACGATATACGGAAAGAAAAAAGAAAAACCTTCTTCGAAAAGAAATCTACCAATCCGACGCGCTGTGGCAATCGGTGTAGCGACGCTTTCATTGGTGATTGCGAAGGACAATGTTCCTCCTTATCGAACATTTCCAAGTAGAGGTCACACGAACCGCTCGGACACATTTTTACCGGGAACCTCCTCGGTCAACATAAACTCTTGGCGCTCACATTATGCGCATGACGACGATGAAACGGAAGCATGGTGGCACGAAGATGACTGTAAAACGACGACGACGTCACAATGACAGCGCGACGAGCCCATGTCGACGACGCTGGAATGATCCTATAGGTATGGCGCCATCGGCACGACGACAATGGGATGACGATGCTTAAATTATTAGAACGGTACTTGGACGACGGCACGAAAATGGCACGGTATGATGGAATGACGGCGACGGCGTTCTGACGACGTCACGAAAATGGCACGGTATGATGGAATGACGGTGACGACGTTCTGACGACGTCACGAAAATGGCACGGTATGATGGAATGACGGCGACGACGTTCTGACGACGTCACGAAAATGGCACGGTATGATGGAATGACGGCGACGGCGTTCTGACGACGTCACGAAAATGGCACGGTATGATGGAATGACGGCGACGGCGTTCTGACGACATCACGAAAATGGCATGGTATGATGGAATGACGGCGACGACGTTCTGACGACGTCACGAAAATGGCACGGTATGATGGAATGACGGCGACGGCGTTCTGACGACGTCACGAAAATGGCACGGTATGATGGAATGACGGCGACGGCGTTCTGACGACGTCATGACGACGGTGGGATGACGAAGGCAGAATGACTACGGCGCAAGCACGACGGCGGCGTGACGGCAACTGGATGATGAGAGCGGAATCCCTACGACATAATGACGACAATGGATCGACAACTATGGCGAGGCAGTGATTCTTTGACGACAACCTAATGGCAACAATAGCCTGACGATGGCGGAATGATGAGGACGGACTCGTGACGACGGAATGACGTTCACGGTGTGACAACAAATAACTCCCAGAACGTGGTGGGATAACGACGATACGACAACGTAGTTACGGCGGCCGAGCGAGGACGGCGGAAGGGGGACGACGACATGACAACGAAGGAATAATGGTAATGGCAGGAAAGCAATGAAATTGCGACAGCGGAATGACGACGACGGCATCACAGCGACGACGTGCTGGTGTTGGAGCTAACGTCCACGCTTGGGTGCATCACCAGAAGCCGTTGGCTGCCTCGATTCGCATCATGCCCAATGCTTGTTCGTATTACGTCCGGTAGCAGGCAGTCGTGCAAGCCTGCAGTTAGTGGTCACTGCAGTGAGCTAATTGCGGTATTTGCGGTATGCAAGCAACCTCCCTATAGGGATTTCATATATTATGAAAAGGCATTTGATTAAGGCATTTACGCCACACGACCTCTGTGATAACACAGTAGCCTGGAATCTTCCATTGGTCTTTCCGCTCTGACCGTTCTATAAAAATAAAGTTTTTCCTCTGCGGGGGAACAAAAAAAAAAAACAGGAATTGACAGTCACTTAGGTGTCCTTACGTGATTTGAATGCAACAGCATAATGACTTCTCTTATCAATTGGGTACGCCCATGATACGAGGCGTCAAACATTATCACGCGTCCTTCACACTACCTTAATCCACCTTTCTCTAATGTGTACCAATCGTATTCCACCTTAATCCACCTTGCTCTAATATGTACTAGCCTTATTCCCCCTTAATCCTCTTTTATTCACGTTCGTTCACTTTACTTCAGCTTAATTCACTCTAGTTCCCCTTAAAGGGAAGCTGAAGAGTCTGTCGAATTCAATAAGACGCTCATATACGGATGCGGTAACCTTATAAACCATGTAGGTAAAATTTGGGTTTTTTTTTTTTCAATTAGGAGCGACGTAATCGTCGGTTGAAATTGCGCTGTAGCTCCGCCCCCCGTCGAATGCCGCGCGCTGCTGCTGACGCTGACGATGCGAGCGGAGACCGGAAACCGCGGTGTTGTGACGTCAACTCTAGTGTTGCGTTCCTTCGCAGCGTCCGCGGCCGTGCCTGACCGCGCTTGTTTCTGCGTGCGTGCCATCGTAATCTGCTTCGATCGACCCTGCATTCCTTTGTTGGTGCGTCTGCGTGTATGTAGAGTGGTAGTCAACGTGCGTGGTAGTCAACGTGAGTGGTAATCAACGTGAGTGGTAGTCAACGTGGTAGTCAACAGATGAAGGTCACTACACGTACTGCATGAACCGGGAAGCTTTTCACGCGTTTAAATCGTCTTTATAGATTGCCGACAGCTTTGGACAACGCACAAATGCCGACGATCGCATCACCGCTTACGTTCCACGAGGAGGCATGCAGGAACACAACACTACAGTTGTTTGACCGGAAACGAGCTCACTAGATCGGCGAAAGATCGGCGAGATCACTAGATCGCTTTGCAAAAAACATACTCACCAAAGAGCATTTCCAACACGAGGAGATCGCAAGACTTTGCTTTCGTTCGCGTCGAAAGCACTGCTTGCACCAGCATCGTTTGCTTCTTCGAGAGGCCGGCTCTTCGCAATCGGCTCGTACATGTAGGGAGTAACGCCGAACTCCTCAGAAAAACGCAGTCTCTCTAAATTTTCCATTACCGTCTAGAAAAACAGCACAAAACTACCTGGCACCGCGCTTCATGTGTAGCGGCAGCGGTCGGTTACTAGTGTTGACGTCACGAGGCGCCCGACCAATCACAGGCGGAAACGAGACGCGCGAGCTGGGCGTGTCCGCTGCTGCACTTTTCGTCGAAATAAAATATATTTGCGCTTTCTTTCGCTCAATTTCGATACGATATTCGAATTCGGAGGGTTGAAAACCATTATGTACAGATGTTCACTCATTTTTTCTGGAAAACCTTTCAGCTTCCCTTTAACTCGCCTTACTCTAACTTATTCAAACTTTGATTCCGTATTACTACTGACGTCGTACAAGACGCTGATGACGTCTCTGATGATGATGGTTTTTGTTAGCTCGTTGCGGACAATACCGGCTTTTCTGCCTCATGGGACATATAAAGCTTCTGCATTAATAATTGACGGGTCAAGCTTCTTCCTCGTCCTCAGACGCGTGACTTTATGTGAAACTTATTTTTCCCCATCCTTTACCAGCACTGAATGCAATGAAGTTTCACTGGTCTTACGTTGCCTGACGCCAACGTCATTGCTAGACCAGTGGATCCTCCCCGAGGTGTTGAGCCACTATGAAATTCAGCCACTATGGACTGAATTATAGCCGAATAGCTGTACTGGGAGCCCACATCTGACGCAACAACCAATCAAAGGGAGCCGTTACTTTGAACCCCGCCCCGCGAAGCGTTCTTCCCCTGCCCCAGACCATATATTTATTTGTTTTGTCAAGAGGCGTTCTGGTTTATTTGATGAAGCCCTCAGAGAGTAAAGCACCGCAGTGAGAGGTCACACAGCTCAGGCAATACAGGCACAAGGATTCGAAGAACTCTTTCTCGAAGCAGGGCATAGTGCTCGTACTTCTCCACTAGAGTTAGCTTCCCGGAGAAGAGGAGCCGTCCCGGCGACCTACGGGCAGGATAGGGCAGGTGGATCGAAGTAAGGCTTTAGCCATTGAACCTGCACGATTTCTCGCCCTCGGCGGCGCTTATCCGAAGGTGGCTTAAGAGGTTCTACCAAATAATTCACAGAAGACATTTGGCTGCCAACACAGTAGGGACCCTGGTACTTGGAAAGGAGTTTGGGTGAAAGTCCAGGGCTGGGGGCTGGAACCAAAAGCCAGACTAGTGAGTCAGGGCCATGAGGTGCAGCATAGGCGAGAATATCCTGACGGTACTTCTGTCGCTGCTGGTCTTCCGAAGTAAATGGGCGGGCGAGCTTTCGGCACTCTTCCGCATGTGCAGCAGCTTCGGACAGGGTAATTGCCTCCATTGTGTCAGGGTGATGGGCAAGGATGGTATCCATTGTGCAAGAAGGCTCGCGTCCGTAAAGAAGAAAGAACGGGGGAAATCGCGTAGTGGTGTGTGTGGCGGTGTTATTAGCAAATGCTACGAAGGGTAGAACGGGGTCCCAAATGGACTGGTCAGATGCGACGTACATGGCTAACATGCCGCCAAGAGTGGGTTAAACCACCCCCATTCATCCCATTAATCTGCGGGTGGTAGGCAGTAGCGGTACGGTGAATTACGTGGCATTCCTTGAGTAGGGCTTCTATAACGTCAGAGAGAGAGACGGCCTCTGTCGCTCAGCAATTCTCTGGGGGCTCCAAGGTGAAGCATAATGTTACGCAGAAGGAACCAGGCAACATACGCGCAGATGCGCTGGGCAGAGGCGAAGTTTCCGCGTAGCGCGTAAGATGTTCTATCGCCACAATCACCTAGCGGTTGCGGTCTTAAACACTCGGAAGTGACCCATAAAGATAAACTCCGACGCGGGGAAAGGCGCATCCTGGGCAAGGCAATGGTTGCAGTGGAGCAGCTGACGGACGAGGGGCATACATGCGGCGTTGGCAAGCGAGCCGGGAACGGACATGTGGGCGGACGAATTGGTAAATCCCGTACCAGGAACACCAAAGTCTGCAGGCGCGCGTATGTTTTTAGTACTCCTGCATGCGCGCATTGCGGGCCATCTTGAAACGCTGCACATATGTCCGAACATAGATGTCGAGGGACCGCGAGTAACCATTTGCGGCCGTCCGAGAGGTAACTACGCCGGTATAGGAGCCCGTCACGAACAGCGAAGTGGTGTGCTTGGCGACGCAATGCACGGCCTGGAGAAGGCGCTGACAGGTGTGCCAGAAAAGCCAGCAGTGAAACAATCCATTGATCCTATTGCTGATCCAAAAGCATGTCCGAGGCCGTGATGGAGGATTCGCATATCCATAATTTCGGATAATTGGGCTGGCCTGACACTGGGGGGCGAGGCAGGGCATCCGTGTCCGATGTTTACGTCCAGAGTGGTACAGCATTCGAATATCGTACTCTTGGAAGCGGAGCGCCCATCGAGCGAGGTGACCTGAAGGGTCTTTCAAGGACGACATACCAGCAGAGGTATTTGTGCCCAGTTATGACGTCGAACGGGTGGCCGTAGAGGTAAGGATGAAATTTAATGATGGATCAAATGATAGCCAAGCATTCTTTTCTGTAATGGCATAGTTTGCTTCAACTTTCGTGAATGCGCGGCTGGCGAAACCAAGGAGATATTCATCGAAGCCAGCCTTTCGTTGCGCAAGAACAGTGTCAATGCCGACACCATTGGCATCCTTGAGAATTTCTGTCGGTGCGCTTGGGTCAAAATGTCTGAGGATCCGGGGCGACGTTAGAAGGATGGAAGACGACGCAGCGTCGTGAATCGCAAAAAGGCGGCCATGCGCTGCAGGCCCAGTGGTCGTAGTAACCCGCGAGAAGCAGCGTCAAAGGCGCTATTATGGTGGCGAAGTTGCGGATGAAACGGCGAAAGTATGAACATAATAGATGAAGCTGAGGAGTTCTTTTGTGGTCTTTGGTTGCAGGAATTCGGCGACGGCTTAGAGTTTCGTTGAATCTGGGAGCACACCATCTCTCCAAACAACGTGGCCAAAGATTACTAGCTGACGGGCGACGAAGCGACACTTTTTTCAGATGAGCTGGAGTCCAGCATCGGCGAGGCAAGTGAGGGAGAGTTTGAGTCGGAGCAGGTGAGAAGAAAAGACCGGGGTAAAGATAACAATGTCATCGACATAACAAAGGCATGCCTGCCATTTGAGGCCCAGGAGGATGTCATCCACCATTCTTTCAATTGCGGCAGGTGCATTACACAGGCCAAAGGCATCACGGTAAATTCATATAAGCCGTCAGGCATAACGAATGCCGTTTTCGGGCGATCTGCCTCAGCCACCGGGACTTGCCAATAACCGGATCGTAAGTATAAGGACGAAAACAAATCAGTACCTTGGAGGCAATCCAGTGCATCTTCTATACGGGGTAGAGGATATACATCTCTCTGGGCTATCATGCTCAGGCGTCGATAGCTCACACAAAAACAATTTGTCCCATCTTTGTTTTTCACGAGCACTACCGGAGAAGCCCAGGGACTGCACGATGGCTGCATCACGCTGCGTTGGAGCACGGCTCCTGCCTGCTCGTCGATGCCACGGCGCTCCGTCGCCGAGACACGGCACGGACGCTGGCGTAACGGCGCATGGCTGCCGGTGCCGATGTGATGAACGACTGTGGAGGTACGTCCTAAACATTGTTGTTGGAGGTCAAAAGAATTTCGAAATCGGTTAAGGAGGTCGACGATCTGCGCGCGCTGACTCGGAGTGAGGTTGGAATGAATTGACCGAGCAAACATTTTCACATGCTGGCGCAGGCTGGAGACAGGAAGAGCCATAGCTTCAACTTGAAGAGGAGTCGAGTCATCAGTTACATCGTAGACAAACTTCGAGTCAAATTCGTCAGACGAAACGAGGCACTCGCCATGATGTAAGCTTGATGGACACGAAAACGGATTCGAAACGTAAAGTGCGCTGTAGCCCTGGCGAAAGGGAAGGAGGGTAAAGGGGAGCAAGAAGGGATGACGGCGTGCAGGAAGTTTAGCCGGCGTGAAGAGAACTGGGGAATCGTAGAAAGCAGCACAGGAAACGGGCACAAGGGCGGAGGAGAAAGGAGGGCTATTGGTCTCGGTGGCGACGAACACTCGAGCAGAAGACAGAGGCAAATCTTCAGAAAGACTGCCGCAAAATGGTGTCAGCGCAAGTTCTGCACGGGCACAATTAATAACTGCATGATGAGATGGGAGGAAGTGCCATCCTAGAATGATAGTATGATAGCAGCGGGGAAGAATAACAAACTCAATGTGGCATAAACTGTCTTGTATGGTGACGAGCGTAGTGCATGTTCCTAAAGCGTCAATTCGCTCAGCGCTTGCTGTACGTCGCGAAATGGCAAAAAACGGCGTCGCGAGACGTAAGGCGAAGCTGGTAGGCAATCGAGGACACTGCGGCACCCGTGTCGACAAGCACGTGAACGGCAATACCTTCGGCATAAACTTCAATGACGTTCGCAAGGAATAAACGAGGGCTTGAGAATTCCAGCGCGATCGCAGTTCTTCCCTCCGGAACTGCGCCTTTCACTTCTCCTCCAGAGCTGGAGATCCAGCGGGCTCACTATGTCGCGCATGCCATTGGAGCCCCGGTCGGAGGGCCCCACTCAACGAGGAAAATTTCCGACTTGTTTCCCAAATAAACGTTTGTTCTCTCTCTCTCCGCAGCTGGAGGGCGGCGGATGATGGGAGACTGAACGTCGACAGCGATATGGAGACCGACGCGTGTTGAAGCTTCGGGGAACAGGAGGCGAGGAAGCGAAGTGCGGAACAGGTGGAGCATAGCGGGACTGGGAGTCAGGAGCATTACATTGTGGTCTCGCAGTAACGGGAGGGTACCAAGCCCGTCGGCGACAGAACCGTGCCACGTGGGCAGCAAACCCACATGCAAAGCAGGTCGACCGGTTGTCTTGGGTACGCCAGGGATTGTGAACAGGGGACCTAGGTTGGGGTGCACAATGCTGAGCCGGACTCAGAAGCCGGAACCAGAGATTAGCGACTACAGAAAGATAGAAGATGACGTTAGTCAGTTTAGCTGTGTCATCCCATTTTTTTATGCGCACTCACGTGGTCGTATGACGAGAACCAATCCTCTACGCCGTAGTCGTCAGTGCCGCTGAAGATAGGATGATCTAGTTGGCCTAGAGCAGCGGAGCAGACGACAGGCAATGCCAGGGGAAGATCGGACTGCGCGGCGTACTGAGACACGGCAGAAACAGTAGGGAGCGTCCGGCTGCGGAGTTCCAGGTAGGTAAAGGACGTCCACAAAATGTCAAGAGGCGTTCTGGTTTAATTGATGAAGCTCTGAGAGAGTAGAGCTCCCCAGCAAGAGGTCACACAGCTCAGGCTGTAGTAATGTAGATCTAGATCCTTATGATCTACTGGAACGTAACCACTCTGGGGGATTGGCCGAGAATAGGGTAGCTTATAGTAAAGTGCAGAATAAGTCAAATTTTTATAATAGGTAAGCTATAACCGGAATATAGAGATTGCGGAGCAAGCTCAGGCAATACAGGCCCAACGCTTCGGGTAGAAAAGTGGGAGTAATATAATGCGATAACAAATTAGCTATCCGAAATTTTAACAAAGGGAGAATCTCGGAAGAAGCCCTCCACATTCTGCTCAAGAACCCTCCCAGGAGGGACATAACTTTCATTTGGGTACCGGCCCATGAAGAAATCCCAGGCAACGAAGCCGCTCACGAGCTCGCCCGAGCACTCTACCACCGGGCAACTCTAGAGCAGCCAGTTCCAGGGATAAAAGATAGCATCATCACGTACAGGGAAATGGTCGATCATTACAAAGCCGAAAGAAGAATCTTTCCGCATCCGCATCGGTCTCTCTCTCTGGAGGACGCTCGCATTTGGCGACGCCTCCAGGGTAACAATTATACATCACCACATTGGATCTACTTAACACAGACGAGGGACTATAACGACGCCCTCTGCAAAATCTGTAAGCAAAAAGGTACGCTAGATCATATAATATGGGAGTGTGCTGGCTCCCCAGGGGCCAAGGAAAACATTGACAGTAGAGAAGCCTGGGAGGCCTTGCTCCAGAGCGAGGCTGAAGACGACCAGCGTCGAGCAATCCGCCTGGCCGTTGAGGCCGTGAAGACTCACCGTCCTCAACGCGCGCGGACTGCTTCGTCCCCCCCCCCCCCCCCTACCTACGTGTAGGTTAAGAGGCGGGCACCCCAGCTCGGTGGAGCAATAAAGTTTTAAATCAATCAAAATCAATCAATCAATCAATCAACCAATCAATCAATCAATCAATCAATCAATCAATCAATCAATCAATCGAACAACTCATTGTCGTCGTCTTTCTTGAAGCAGTCCACACTGCTGGTGCTTATCCAGTACAGTTTATTTATATTTTATTTCAATAAAAATGTTTGCCGCCTCCACCCACGCTCTTCATCCTGTGTCCCAGCTCTAATCCAATAAACGACGTTTGTTGCCAGTCGTTCAGTGTGGACGGAAGACACTTAGCCAGAAGCTCCATGCTCAAAAGTGGAACTAATCAAGAAAAAAAAATATTGTTCTGCATCTCTTCCATGTTGTCTGCAGGCATCAAAGTATAGTAAAGGAAGATGAGTGAAACGCCGAGAACGCGTTTGCCGGCAGTTCCGGAAACAGCGGAATAGGAAATGACGAAAGAAATGGCGTGACGTGGTGATATTTTTGACAATTTTTGACAATTTTTGACAAGAATAAACTAACAGGAATCACTCTGGTGCGAGTTAGTTGGTTAGAGATCTTCAAGCAAAACTTTGACCAGCACGAAGAAAACGAGACGAAAGACGAGGAACGTCTGTGTTTCTTCGTGTTCCTCGTCTTTCGTCTCGGTTTTCCTTTTTTCGCGCAGGTCAACGTTTGCTTCAAGAATAAACTAACGCGCGAGACGCCGCATCTGCCGCCCTTCTATTCATATTACGCAATCGGAAGCTCATATAAGCACATTACCATATGCCACCAGGTCGTATAGTCAGCCCGAAGCTATACACGCTGATCTGTTTCTGGCGGTGTGGTCATTCCACGACGGACCTTCGGAAGTGCAAGGGTACTCATGACAAAGGCCCCTGGCCCCGAGCTTCAATATGGACGCGCTCATATCACAGTGCAGCCATGTGTCCATGCGTGGAGCTGCACTACGCACGATGATGATGATGTCTATTGGTATGCTCCTTCAACCGGGGCGGCGACAAATATTCATCTAGCTATATGTGAGCTACTCACGCGCTACCCTGTGGTATTCCGCAGGCCTGCTTATCTGCTTTATCCTGTGAAGTGACCTATTCAGTAAAGGTACTCCCTCGATCTCTTCCGTATGGATGGATGGATGGATGCTACGAGCGTCCCCTTTGGAACAGGGCGGTGGGTTGCATCGCCAAGCTGTTATTATATTGTCTAAAGTCCTACCTACGTTAAAAATAAAAAAGAAAAAAAACGCACGATGAGTTCGCATGACCAAACTTTCTCAATCCTTAGTGTGAACATTCATTTTGCACGCCTCCGTTGTTTTTCGTTTATCTACTTTTCTTCCACCAATCTTCCAATCGCCGCTTAGCAATCTCTACTGCGGACATGTTTACTTTCCCCCTGCTCTCGCTGAACCAAGGGTTACATTCAGTTTTTTTTTTTACATTCAGAAGAGGCACCAGCGCCATCTGTCACGTCGGATCGGAAGCTTAGACACAAAAAGCACATCAGGGACAATGCGCCATCACCGCAGCCGTGGCCTAGTTGCAGAGCGCCCGCCTCGGCTGCGGGAGGCTGTGGGTTCGATTCCCACCGCCGCCGGGTACCCACTGGTTCTCAAATGGGCACAAGCGTTCCCCGGCCTGGCGCTCGGCTTTCTTCAGGGGTGAAACGCTTGGGAAAGGAGCCTGCGCCCTGAATTCCCGTCGAAACTCTCGTGAGCACCGAAGAGTGACACTGATGGACCTGTCGTGCCTGTAATGGCGATAGTAGCGTGGCGTATGGCAGTGGCTCGCGACGCCATGTGGCCTGGCTCAATACGCATGGGCTGGTGTGCATCGACGGGTCGCACACCACAGGGGCTCCTTTTTTTATTTTTGCTTATTTCGCTCTAGTTCAGTCGAGGCGCGTCCCTGCCGTCGTTGTGATCCCGGTACGCGCTCAATCTTCGACAGCCTCAAGATCGACGCGCGCAGTTCGTTCGGCTGCAAAAGGATTGGCAGTTTCTCTCCAAGGCGAAGCATTGAAAGCAACAGCACGCATCAGCGTTGCGCTCGAAGTCCCTCACACGGTATTCTACGACTTAAACGCCGAAGCGTCACGGCGCGACGGGTAGCGTAGCGCTCGAGACTGCTTCAGCCGCGCTGCACGATCGACGTCGCGATGGCTCGATCGCGAACGTCGGCAGCGGCGTGTTATTAGCGTCGCAATTCGGTTGTGCCCGAGATGACGAACGAACGGAAAACCGTCGGCATTTGTCGGCGCCTGTAAAAAAAAAAAAAAAGGATTTGCACATCACGGTCGGGCTGCGAGCGCTACGCGCTCCTGCACGGCCATGAATACGCTCGGCTCGATCCTTTTTCCACGCGCTCCGCCGAGAACGGTAGCACGATTTGGTATGCACACCCCTCTTCAATATAGGAATGCTAATCTGCGTGCCCGCAAGTGTATAATGCGGGCAGCGGAAGCGCGGAATGCTGATCCGGCAGAATAAATTGATCAGAGCGTGACGGTGCGTCCACTCGGCCTCCTCGTTCCGATGCGCGACTCCCGAGGATGTCCTCTGCGCCTCCACGCGTGGGTGGCGCATGCGCATTTGGTACCAGCAGAACGGTACGAGAAACGGAGGCCCGGTGCAGTGGCGAGAACGGCACGAACGCGCCTCGAGTGGCCGCATCAGTTTCAATAAAAACTTGGGAAGCGCTTAAAGGGATACTGAACAAAGATACGAAAAAAAAGAAAGAAATGAAGGAAGCATCGAGATTCGACTCGATCCGGCGTTGGCGTCCGGCGTGCCGCGTCCGACGTCGCTTCGACAAACAAAAATTTCGGCCCACGCATCGAAAAATCACCGGAGTAGCTCTTTTGGTTTCTGAACACCGTACAGAAACAGGTCGGCGATTTGCACGTCGTGTCGACAACATTCACGCGCCGATACAGGCAGTCGACCATCGCGCAATAGCGAGCGTACGCATAGAACGCCTGTGGCGTCCGTTCGTCGCCTGCTCCAGTACACCTTCCACCTGCGCCTACGCTGTGATGCGTCCCCTGCGGACGCCGTACGAAGCGCTCCCATAGCGTTACACGGAAGTTTTATGACCAGATAGCCGCGCTCCCTTATAGAGATTGTGGGGTTTTACGTGCCAAAACCACTTTCTGATTATGATCGAGGCACGCCGTAGTGGAGGACTCCGGAAATTTTGACTACCTGGGGTTCTTTAACGTGCACCTAAATCTAAGTGCCACGGGTGTTTTCGCATTTCGCCCCCATCGAAATGCGGCCGCCGTGGCCGGGATTCGATCCCGCGACCTCGTGCTCAGCAGCCCAACACCATAGCTACTGAGCAACCACGGCGGGTACTCGCTCAGGGGTTGCAGAATCAAGCGTCTTTTGCTTCTTTAGATCGCTATGCATCTGACCAGATGAAATGTATTGAAGGACCCTGCCACAGCTCCCTTTCGCTGACATGCCGCAGCTCTGCAGCAGAGCAGGGCTCGTCTGATAGTCACAATCCTCGAAGTGTTCGGAGCACAGAAGACCACTCTTTGACGGTACCCATGTTGGCCTGCGATGGGCGCGCAGCGCCGATCCATATCCTTCGAAGCTTCAACTCTGCCGGAAAGGTATGACACGGCTCGTCTCGCCCGACGATACATTTCTCACACCCTTGCGCGCGGCAGCGTATAGAGGCATCCACCTGCGTTGTGCCAGGTGCTTCGCTGATCACATTACAAAGCAGCCCACAACCAAAACGATAATTTTGAAGACTTGCGCACAAGCTCCGTCTGTGGAAACAAGTATGCGGCCGCGAGAAACTGCACCGTTGAGACGTCGTTCGCTGCCGTCCGGCGCCGTCCATGCGGGTGGACAGTCGTGGGCGATAGCTGGCACGCCGGTATCCGGCACAAACGGTTCACGGTCCTCTAGTTCACGGCGCGGCCGCTAGACGCGGTATTTTGCTAAAAATGTGTTAAATTCATTATTTTCCGCTACTTTCTGCGTGAAAACAAGATTGTGTCAACCACTTTCTGCACCCAAGCTTTCGTATGGGCTAAAAATTTCGGCGGCTAAGCTTCGCCTTTAAAAGTAGAACGCGACGATTGTGACTCGACTGTGACGGGGGTTAACTGGCCCAAAACTGCATGACTAAGTTGAAGAGTGACTCGGGTATTCATGTAATTTCAAGTCCAAGAACGTGGCTGGCCGCTGCGTCGCTTAGGCCGGATTTTACGCTCGAGCCCCACGCCCGCACCGCCCGCCTGCCGCACGCGTGCGGTCGCGCGAAAACCTGCACACGTCACACACTGGCGGACAAATTTACACTGGGTTGTGCGGACACAGTGTAAACTGAAATTTGTTCACCGTGCAGTGTGCGACATGTGTAGGTTTTTCCCACGACCGCACGTGTGCGGCAGGCGGGCGGTGCGGGCGTGGGGCTAGAGCGTAAAATCCGCCCTAAGAGACGCAGCGGCCAGCCATGTTCTTGGACTTGAAATTACATGAATACCCGAGTCGCTCTTCAACTTTGTCATGCAATTTTGGGCCAGTTAGTCTCCGTCAGAATCGGGAAGCTAAGTAAAAGCAGTGACCACCCGCTGCCGCCGCGGTGGGCCACAATGGCGACCGATCGGCGCAGGACTGGTAAAAGGATGTCAATCACCCCTAAAGGCTCCGCTGTTGTCCAGGCATCCTAGAGATGCACGGAAAACAACACAATCTATAGGGTGCGTCAGGGAACCGAGCTATGCGTCAAGGAATACTCCGCTCTCGTTGGTGGAAACGCGGCGTTGCGGGTGCTTCCACCAATGGGAAGCAGGTACGGGTACTTATCTCGCCTTTCTGGTTGCGGACGACGCCAGCGGCGCTAAAATGAGCCCCGAGATAAGAAAAGCGAACTCTTTAGGATAACTCTCAATTTTATATAACACTAGCATATCTGAAGATTGTGCCTCGCCTAGAAACGCGCCTTTGTGATACTCAGATGACTCCCTTATAGGCCGCCCGGTATATGTTTGGAAGTATCCACACATATATAGGCGCATAGTTAGCCTTGGGATAAGGTGGGGGCGTGGCGTCTGACTTAGACAACGCAACTTGAGAAATTTTACAGCCCTAGTTTTTAGGCTCTTTGCAACGCTGAACAAGTTACTAAAATATCGCTATAGGATTTAATAGAGGCAAGGTTATCGTTGATGTCAGTGAAAATTGGCTAAATTTAGCGACTTTCTTGCTCAGTTAGCAACACTGCGGGCGTTACCTTTGTCTGCAGTGGACATATATTTGGATGACAATGACGAGCAATTGTTCGAAAGTCACCGACGTGGTGCACCAAAGTGGCAGCTCGGACATCGGAGATGATTAAAAGACAGAAATAGAGTGAGAATAGCCTTATTTTTTATTGATAATCAAAACGGAAACAGGTAGGTAGCGTTCGAGCGGTCCCCTAGCATTGGTGCATCTTGAAAGGACCCACCGGTCCTCATACTAAACTTGTGGGTCTGCAATGCGATAACATTACGGCCTCCGATGATTCGATGACATGCCCATGTACGCGAGCTTCCCCCTCTCTCCATGTGTGGTCACCCGGCGAACTACATCGGTCCTATTCCTATCTGGCTCATCCGTACCGCGTGACCTGTGACGTTCCATACCACATCACTCGTACCTTGCCTCGTCCGTGACCGGCTCCACTCAGGCTCGCTTTCACGTAGGCGATTTCTGCGTCGACGCCAACTGCGAAGATCGTCAGGTGCCTTGTAAATGCGGTGGCATTTATGAAAAGCGGGCGCAACGGCAAATCGGTGAAGGCTTTGATGAGCCAGCGAGGTAAGGTGGCACATTACATGACAAGACAGACGCTGAAGATTTCAGTGGCGGTCGTCGGGTGCCTTGTAAATGCGGTGGCATTTAGGAAAAGCGGATGCGACGGTAAATCGATGAAGGCTTTGATGAGCCAGCAAGGCAAGGTGGCACATTACATGACGAGACAGACGCTGAAGATTTCAATGGCGGACGCTTCTCACAGTCACCATGGTACACCTTGCAGAGAAATCGGAAGTTTGATTCAGTTGGTAGACAAACACGCCGTGGTGGCTTAGATTGCTAATGGAGCTTCCCCTGCTAAGCGCGCGGTCGCGGGGGCCGCATTTCGATGGGGGCGAACGCAGAAAAACAACCATGCATCGTGTATTGGGTGCGCTTTAAATAACCCAAGGTGGCCAAGATTAATTCGCTGTCCCCCGCCATGGCGTGCCTCATGATCAGATAGATCCGGGTTCATATTTCGTCCTTCCGGTGGTTTCGTTTCCACGATGGCCGGAATAGCCTTGTCATCCCGGAAGCTTGGTGCGCAGTATTTTTCTGCCGTTCAGTGCCACAACAGCGTCGGAAACACGAAACACCAAGACCGGCCTGTGAAACTCCGCATATTTCGCGGAAATAAACTAATGAGTCAAGTGGCGAGCTGCGCGCGGACGCAAATTTCTCATTCTTTTTCACGTGCTTTCTTTTTTAATTCCTGTCGTGTGGTAAATCGAGTAGCCCTTACGTAAACAGCGATGAAGCTTTTGAAGCTTCCTACATACCGGCAACTGGCAAAATGCTGGCCAATTTCAAGAAGAGGCGTACTCTGCAGGACCAGCTGATGAGAAACGTTGCGTGCTTGAATGTACAATACGGACTCTTCGAAAGTGTTTAATTGCCATAGCCTCTTTGTAAGCATGTATAAGGGCAAATCTTATGGGTATTTCGGTGAGTTCTACCTGCGGTCGGCGAGCCTGCGATTAGGCCACTAGATTGAAGAACGTAGTTCTTACACAATTGCCACTTGCGCAGTTTATCATTAGGTACTCAGCTTACTCGGATTGTATGGGTTTTCGCGTGCCTTTGCTCGTATAGCTGCAAGTAACCGTAGCGAAAAGAAGGTCCTTTATCGTTCTGTTAAAGATGCCGTCCGCCTACTTAGTGATATTAATCATTTTTAAACTATGCAAGATTGAGAGTATTCAAGCTGTTCAATGTTTTTTCTTTTCTTTTTAAGACACGCAGTATTAGCACCCTAGAAACTTCTGCGATGCAATTTCCTTCTTAAAGTACTCTAATGTTGGAAGACGTTTGACTACTGTGTACAAAGCCCAGCGCTTTGTACACAAACGGATGCACAATAAATACATCGCAGCCGTGTTTCTCAGGCAGACTAGCACAAAAAATCATCGTCTGCATACGGATGCACATACGAAAGGATGACTAGCATTCAGCACAGCAAGAATGGTATTAGTGTTCTTCACATTGGAAAGAAATAAGAACTCGCTTAAAAGCGCAGCTCTGAGGCGCCCGTTCCTGGGTTGAGCGTCGGCGTCGGTGCACCCCGCGCGAACGCGCGCGTGCCACTGCTCCCCCCTTCGTTGTCGTCTTCTTCCACAGCTGGCTCCGATACCGCTCATCGTGCCAGCGTTCCCATACTGCCTCTCGCGCTCCTGCTCCTGCTCACGCCTTCGTTGTCGTCTTCTTCCACAGCTGGCTCCGATACCGCTCATCATGCCAGCGTTCCCATACTGCCCCTCGCGCGCGTGCCACTGCTCCCCCCTTCGTTGTCGTTTTCTTCCACAGCTGGCTCCGATGCCGCTCATCGTGCCAGCGTTCCCATACTGCCTCTCGCGCTCCTGCTCCTGCTCACGCCTTCGTTGTCGTCTTCTTCCACAGCTGGCTCCGATACCGCTCATCATGCCAGCGTTCCCATACTGCCCCTCGCGCGCGTGCCACTGCTCCCCCCTTCGTTGTCGTTTTCTTCCACAGCTGGCTCCGATGCCGCTCATCGTGCCAGCGTTCCCATACTGCCTCTCGCGCTCCTGCTCCTGCTCACGCCTTCGTTGTCGTCTTCTTCCACAGCTGGCTCCGATACCGCTCATCATGCCAGCGTTCCCATACTGCCCCTCGCGCGCGTGCCACTGCTCCCCCCTTCGTTGTCGTTTTCTTCCACAGCTGGCTCCGATGCCGCTCATCGTGCCAGCGTTCCCATACTGCCTCTCGCGCTCCTGCTCCTGCTCACGCCTTCGTTGTCGTCTTCTTCCACAGCTGGCTCCGATACCGCTCATCATGCCAGCGTTCCCATACTGCCCCTCGCGCGCGTGCCACTGCTCCCCCCTTCGTTGTCGTTTTCTTCCACAGCTGGCTCCGATGCCGCTCATCGTGCCAGCGTTCCCATACTGCCTCTCGCGCTCCTGCCCCTGCTCACGCCTTCGTTGTCGTCTTCTTCCACAGCTGGCTTCGATGCTGCTGATCATGGAAGCATTCCCATACTGCCCCTCGCACTCGTGCCACTGCTCGCGCCATCGTTGTCTTCTTCCACAGCTGGCTCCGATACAGCTGATCATGGAAGCATTCCCATACTGCCCCTCGCACTCGTGCCACTGCTCGCGCCATCGTTGTCTTCTTCCACAGCTGGCTCCGATGCAGCTGACCATGGAAGCATTCTCATACTGCCCCTCGCACTCGTGCCACTGCTCGCGTCATCGTTGTCTTCTTCCACAGCTGGCTCCGATGCAGCTGATCATGGAAGCATTCTCATACTGCCCCTCGCACTCGTGCCACTGCTCGCGCCATCGTTGTCTTCTTCCACAGCTGGCTCCGATGCAGCTGATCATGGAAGCATTCTCACACTGCCCCTCGCACTCGTACCACTGCTCGCGCCATCGTTGTCTTCTTCCACAGCTTGCTCCGATGCAGCTGATCATGGAAGCATTCTCATACTGCCCCTCGCGCTCCTGCCCCTGCTCAAGCCTTCGTTGTCGTCTTCTTCCACAGCTGGCTCCGATGCAGCTGATCATGGAAGCATTCTCATACTGCCCCTCGCACTCGTGCCACTGCTCGCGCCATCGTTGTCTTCTTCCACAGCTGGCTCCGATGCAGCTGATCATGGAAGCATTCTCATACTGCCCCTCGCACTCGTGCCACTGCTCGCGCCATCGTTGTCTTCTTCCACAGCTGGCTCCGATGCAGCTGATCATGGAAGCATTCTCATACTGCCCCTCGCACTCATGCCAATGCTCGCGCCATCGTTGTCTTCTTCCACAGCTGGCTCCGATGCAGCTGATCATGGAAGCATTCTCACACTGCCCCTCGCACTCGTACCACTGCTCGCGCCATCGTTGTCTTCTTCCACAGCTTGCTCCGATGCTGCTGATCATGGAAGCATTCCCATTCTGCCCCTCGCACTCGTGCCACTGCTCGCGCCATCGTTGTCTTCCACAGCTGGCTCCGATGCCGCACATCATGCCAGCGTTCCCATACTGCCCCTCCCTCTGCGAAGGCACTGACAGCACTGGCCCACTGTCAGTCGGTGCGGTGATTTCGGTCTCAAATTCTTTGCCTCAATACATTGCGAAATGAAAATACGTTTACAGCAGTGCTCAAATTTCGCAACAGGGAGTATTGTACTCGTCGGACATTTTTTTTCTTCTTCGATGCATGTATAAGTGCGGTGGCTTCTGTTTCTTCGAAGTGACATCGGGGATAAATAAATGGTACTAGCTTTTTATGCGCTGCATATTGCAATCACTCAGTTCAGCCCTTGTGCGCGGCCGGGCAGCCACCATTGACCTTTAGCGCAACCACGTGACGTGACGTCACGACAGCCGGAGGAAAAGCTGGGCCCCAACTCGCGCGGTCGCGCGCGGCCGCAGCCACCACCTGGCTCCCGCTCCTCCCGCTAGGGGCGCTGCGCCGGCGCGTGACGTCACTGAGGAAAAACTGGGCCCCAACTCGAGCGGTCGCGCGCGGCCGTAGCCACCACCTGTCTCCCGCTCCTCCCGCTAGGGGCGCTGCGCCGGCGCGTGACGTCACGGAGGAAAAGCTGGGCCCCAACTGGCGCGGTCGCGCGCGGCCGCAGCCACCACCTGACTCCCGCTCCTCCCGCTAGGGGCGCTGCGCTATGATTGACGTCACGGCATATGTAAATCCAAGTAAATCCAAGTATAACCAAGTATTGCCGAGAAAATCGAGTGCCGCCAAGCAATACCTCGCCCTCAAAAAAAAAAGACCGCGCAATATGCAACGCATTCTTGGCTTAACCAAGCTAAGCCTGGCCATTTTTTTTCTTCTTCAGACACCTCTGAGCAATGTAGGTTCAGTTGTTTTGAACTTGGAGTATACCTCAAGCTGCTTGACGTTGCAGAAACACGCTTGGCGTGTGTTTGCCCCCTAAGTCCACATTTTCGTTTCACGGAGTAACTGACAAGCACAGCAGCCTGTCTTGGTGGACCCAGTGTTGCCACGGCGAAGAAGATAATCTGTGTTGGACAGTTTCTGCAAAGCCGCACGGTAGTTCACGCAATGTCGCTCGTCAACCAGTCCCCGCGCTGCGGTTTGACGTGGAGTAGGGGCGCCACCAGCAACGGGAGAGAGAGCGAGGGAGAGAAAGAGCATGCCGCCCCAAAGTAAAGAAAGCGCTGACGAAGTTCCGTTCGCTACCGCTGAGGCAAATAAGGGGGCGCTTTTTAGCAAGGCGAAGCTAGAACCTCTTGATAACTTTGGCGCAGCGGGCGTAGCATAGGGTGCCTCGATGTCCCCCTCGCCCGCCGCTACCTACGGAGTGGCGGGCGGGGAGGACATCGAAACACCCTAGGTGCAGGAGCACACCTCCTGACCATGGTTGTCTAGTCCATACTGCTTTTAAAACACCGCACTACTTCCTCAAACGCAGCAGGCACCAACCGTATCAGCACTAGCTTCGCGTACCATCCCCAACGCTGCACAGTACTGTGTCCACGCAGCGTCTTCGTTGTCCACGTGCTTCTCTCGCAAAATTGAGACGCCGCGTGCAGAATTACCACCGACGAGGCGGCACTGACGAGAAATAAAGACCAAGCAAGAAAAAAAAGAGAAAAGAAACGTAAGAAACATTTCTACTTCCTTTACCGCGGGCTCCATGCGTGTTACACGTGCTCGGCCGCTTCCGGCTGGCGCTCGAACGCGACGTATTCAAATGAGGGACGGCGGTTACTACAAGGCCGCCAGAGTGCGCGCGGGCGGGGACTGCAATCCCACGACTGAGAACAAAGGAATGCGCGAATTACCATTGTTCCGCACTCGGTGCGGGGCCGCTTTGATCTGCGTCTGCGAAGCCCTTTCTAGCACCTCCTGCACCCCCCCTCCCCCACTTTCCCCTTTCTACTACCATCGCGCCCAGATGCGCTAGCCTTGCTTTATTTGTTTTTTTTTTTTTAAATTAATATTTATTTGTGCTTCGCCGAGTACATGAACGAAGGCTTCACGTCTCTAAGTGGCAAAGAAGAAGACGTTGCTGTTTTCTCTAAACCGCAAGTCATCTCGTGCAATTTCCATGGCGAACCTTGCCCTATCCCCCCTCGTGAATACATTCAGATTAAACAACAACAACAACAACAACAACAACAACAACAACAACAACAACAACAACAACAACAACAACAACAACAACAACAACAACAACAACAACAACAACAACAACAACAACAACAACGTTTGAGACCACACAACCCGTCAAGGCGTACATATATGTGCTAGGAATTATATGGGGTGTTTATTTTAGCTGCACCAATTGTTTTTAAATATTGGCTGTAGCAGATAGCTCAATTCCGACCCTTGATCTAAATTATTCGATGAGGCGACCATTACTTCTACAAAAAATCAAAATGCGCGCTTAAAGAGTTTACGTAATTACGCTAATTAAATTTTTATTAATTCGTTAACGGCCCATAATTCAATGTACGAATTCTGAGTTCGAAAGTCGTATCCACTTGGAGCGAAATCTCAGGACTGCAACAGTTTCATGATATTTACTTTCAAAGTCCCCGGCAAATGAATTTGCGTTCCGGCTACCTTTTTCTTTTTTGAAGAAAACGCTGTTCTATTCATTGAAGCACAAAAGTAAATGGAACACCTATGCATTTCCTCGCACCACGTTGCCAGTTGATCTCTCGAAACTGGTGCAGCCCTGGGAATTCGTTCCAAGCGGATACGCCTTTCGCGAACTCACTAGTTGCAATTCGTAGATTAAGATGTGTGTACCGTGAAAACTTACGCGCGGATCCTACGCACCGTGGGAATCGACGAAGGCGAAGCTTTCTGTGGAGTTTTCATTTGAGCGACGACACTTAGCGGCGACGGAGACGGCGAAATGTTTAATTTCCTCAACGTTTAGTCCAGCACGAGAGTGGTGAGTTGATGCTAAACGTTACCTTGCGTGCAGCACTGCTGTTCTGTCTGCGTACAGCCCGTAGAACATGCAGGGGGAAGAGGTGTTTGCTTTGGGCCGTTGTCGTGCGTCATACTTTGCATATACGTTTTTGATTGGAATGACTGATAGCGCCGACTGTAATGCCTGCGGTGCCGAGGAAACTATAGAACATCTACTGTGCTACTGCCCATCTTTTCAAAACGAAAGACATGACCTCTGCACAGCTCTCAATCAGCTAGATAGAACACCGTTCACCTTGAAGAAGATCTTGGGACCATGGCCTCGCATATCGCAGCTACAACAGGCCACAAAAGCTCTGCTGCGATATTTGAAGGCAACTGGATTGAGTCAGCGTCTGTGATCTGAACTGAGTGACCGAACGATATACCCAGTAGACTTTCTCTTCTTCTTTTAATCTTTCCGTCCCATTTTCCCTTTCCCCAGTGTAGGGTAGCCAACCGGGCTCAGTCCTGGTTAACCTCCCTACCTTTCCTTTATCATTTGCTCTCTCTCTCTCTCGTAACCTCATAGGTTGTTGAGCACGTTCGCTGCCTCACGTGACACATCGCACCGTGACGGGAGTATAACTAAACTTTAATTGAGTTCCGAGGTTGTACGCGTGCCCATACCGCAATCGGATTATGAGGCGCGCCGTATATAGTAGCGGAAACTCCGGGTTAATTTTGACGCCGCGGTGTTCATTAACGTGCAACTAAATCTAAGTGCAGGAGCGTGTTTTGTAGCTATGCAAAACGACAGGCTTCGTGTATATTTCGTGCATTCTACTTGGTCCTTGAGAGCAATTAGTCCCTTCAGTCACTACGGCTAAGGATTCCCTAGGCCTCAATATACATATATATATATATATATGTATGTATCTCTCACTCTCTCTCTCTCTCTCTCTCTCTCTCTATATATATATATATATATATATATATATATATATATATATATATATATATATCGGAAACAGGGCGCGAACCTCGCATAAAGTTTTTTATACCACTAGCATGAAATTTTTAGGTCACATCAAGCCACTCGACATTATCTAAAAAAATAATAATTTATTAGAAACATTGACCTCTTATCGATGATGCGTTACATCACGAAAAATAAATATTTTTGACGACTGGATGCGCAACAGAACATCCTGTGAGGCAATTAATGGCAGTGTTGCTGAGAAACACGTTGAGCTTCTAGTCAAGAAATGGGTAGCGCACCCCTCAAAATACCATTGTTTTTCCCCTGCTACTATCCGTACAGAAGTGACCTTTGGCGTTGTCAGGCATGGTTTTACGTTTACATTTAGCGGTGTGTTCAATATTTTTATGTTGCCGTCATTGGTCTAAATGTGTTCAAGAGCGAGTTGTGTCTCCATACAGAGACACTGTAACCGACATGGTTTTCATTTGTTTGGTTTGAGGCAGTTAGAAAAAATTAAGTTGCAATATTTACCGAACCAAAATTGCACATTTGCTTAACAGGGACGTCATAGTGAGCATGCTTCGAAATAATTTCCACCCACTTCAGGTTCTACACGTGCGCATTAATTTACTTACACACACGAACGCTTCTGCATTAACCCTTCATAGAAATTCAGCCACCGTCGTCGGGAATCGAGCCCGCAACCCCGTGGCTTGAGGAACCAGCAGGGATTGTTACTTCTTCCAAATCGGAACACTGCGTTTTGCGTAAATTCTGAGTTTTTTTTTTTTTTCGGGCTGGTATGACCTTCGCTTCTGTTTTATTTTTTATGTCAACGATAACCTTGGTGAAGCAGACACCAATCAGCTGTGGGTCAGCTATAGGCTGCAAGAGAAGGACGCAAAAGGTCAAGCGGTCACGCAATCAATTGGCTGGGTCGTGCGAAACTTCGGCAAATGTATGCGGGAGCGCTTCCGAAACGCGTAAGCCTGGCGGGCCTGTATATGGGAAAGAAGTGGGCGCCGACATTGTTAGGCCTAGGATTTGGCTTTCCTTATCAAAGCGGAAACGCATACATGGACACACAGACACACACATAGACGCACACGCGCTCTTCCTCTCTTTTCCACACACCCACACAAAACTCTGCGTGGAATACAGCTCCGGAAATTTGATATCATCGCAAGATGGATCAGTGTGTTAACGGCGTAAAACTGCAAAAAAAAGTAAGTATGTAAATAAAGGGAGGCGTCGTCCACGTTCATTAATTGAGCTGTGGATAGTTAGTTGTTGACAGAATTGTTACGCTTGGCTGGGGGAAAACTATAGCAATGGCATTCTTGAAACGAGGGCGAAGGAGGGGAATGCGTGAGATGTACTTGAAACCTTAGTTTTTAAGGGTTCCTCAAATCCTATCAATCTCTTGTTATCGGTATCGCTGATTGGTACATCTGGGCGATAGTCAGGGCTCGACTTCGGGCTGCCCGATGCCGAAGGGCATTAATAACCGAACGTTCAAAGAATCCTTACAAAACACGGCCCCAGTTAGAAAAAAAGAAAGGAAACATGACCGTGATATTCTCCCCAGATCCCTTGAACACTATACTGGAGTTTGCCTCCAGACCTTCTCAAAGTTGGGTAATAAGTGATTACACAACATATTCACCCTAAAATGACGTCATATGCATGTGCAACTATATGAAAGTGCTTTATTCGCATACTTGCCGGCCAGCTGTTCATAAAATTGGCGCTTAATTTGATATAGTCCGTTTCTGGCGCCGAAGACGACGAAAACCAACCGCGAAGTGTACTTCGAGTACGCGTGAAATGGTATGTAGCTCCAATACAGCAGTGAACTGCGCGACGTCGCATTTTCGTCATTTTCTTGTACAGAAAGAAACGCAGTTTTCAGTCTAGGAAATATGAGGAGAAAGTTACTTCGTCCACGTACAACGAGGATGGTGCTTCTGGTATCTAACACTGGCAAACGAAAAAAAGAGAGGGTGGGGTGGGGTGGGAGGGGGGGGGGGGGGGGCTCTACGCTCGCAACGTACGAGTCGGTAATAAGAACCGACTTGACATGCAAATACTTCCCTGAGCTCTCTTCGAGTCACAGGAGGACAGTGTAATACAGAGACACGTTAGGAGTGAACTACATCGAGGTAGAGATTAAAGAAGGTGAGACCCTTCGACGACTTGGCTCACAATGCGTGGAACGATAATAAAGTTTGACTGCAGATGAAAGCGGGAGCTGCGACAGGCACGAAACGATGCGCACGAATTCCTTTGATCTTCCTTCTAAACAGGATTGCTAATTCCCTGATCATGATGGAAGTGGCGTGACGAAACTGTCCACAAGAACGAAGAGAGCACATAAACAGAATGCTATACGTTCAACCTCTAAACCATCTAAATCATCTAAACTAAATTTTTTTCATTCTATTATGCTAAATCTCAAGCTGCTTTAAAAATTTATGCAGGTCCAACGCGCAGCCCTGAGAAAAGTATACGGACCAGGGAATCCGCGATGAAGCCAATTTATGTCTCAGCCTACGAGCGTAACTTAAAGTTGAGCACTGCAGTCCTGGAGATATATGCATCGCGAACTTTCCATTACAGTTTGCGCGTCTCAAATACGAATAAATTCTTTTTTTTTTTCGGCGAGCCTGTGGTTCACATACCTTTGCTGACGGGTGTACGTGTTGGAATCTATGTGAGGCGAACTTTTCGTTAAGCAGTTAATTAAGTGCTACGAAGCTCTCGGTCTTCAGGTCACGTGGGTCCCGTGGTTCGCGTGGTGGGGTTCTCCGTGACTTGCTCTTTCCCCCGACAAGCGCGCAGTCGTTACATGCTACGGTCAGCAGAGCCCGGGATGGTTTGCAAGAAAAGTTTTGCTTTCGACATGGTAGATTCACTCATAATGCGGAGCAGTGACGCGATAGGGGACGTTGTATACTTTAGAAGGGCGGTCCCAACGCCACTGAGTGACGTTCCGACTTAAAAGTTTCTTTCCAACTTCTTAATTTTTGAGACCACGTGGTTTTTCAGTGTTTCCATATCTGGATCTGCTCTTTCAGTAAAAAATCCTCAGTCGATAGACTGCGCTGGGTCTGTGTTTTATTGCCTTTTCGTATCTGTTGTTTCGCCCTGTCCACGCCAAGGTGACGTAATATTACGCTCTGTAAGACTTGCATTGTTTCGCGCACTTACGCAAAATTGCCGCATAGGCACTGCGCGTGAAAATTGCAGGCACCGTGCGCGTATTCGCGGGCTTCTTTCGCGCTCGGAAAAACACTTTTATGTAGCGCGTATTGAGCAACAGAAAGGTGTATCGGGAGCTTTTCAGGTCGCTCTAGAATTTTCTCATTGACAGTTTTCAACTAATATTTGAGAAGTTGATTAGTTAATTAAGACTAATTATCTAATTAGACGGAATGAAAGAAATATAGTTTGTGTATCTCCAAGCTACTGCAAGCAACATTACCAGCTACGTGGCACTTGTATATATTTAAACTCTGGCTAAAGTTAGCTGGGACACCCTGTATAATGCAAATAAAGCTTCACATTAAAAGCGTGGAAAGTGAGACTTGTTGATGACAGGGCTTTGGTTGGCGGTGTCTGACAATTGTTCTGGGTGGTGGTCCTAGTCAAGGTCGTGTAGCAGCTTTCTGACAACGGCTCTCAGCATCTGGAACATTGAGTAAAGTCTGGAGACACTGTCGCGTCTTAGTGCATCGGGTTTCGAGGCCATTCGGTCATTTTAGCCAGCAGCGCAGTGGTCTACATACACCAGGCAACTTTGCGAAAGGCTTAGTTATATACCGGGTAGACTGTATTTAAAGCGGATAATCTTTCTTCCATAACGCAAAGTAAGATATGATTTCGTAAGTATTAATGAGTGGGTTCCGTGCTTTTGGGCTGGATGAGTATAATTGACAATTTTAAATTTGAGAGAGCTAGGGTAAATATGTTAGACTTTATTGAGATAGGAATTATACGCCCACTTCAAGCGAACTTTTGCCGTCGTCGTCAGCGTGGCCGTGATGTTGCGAATATATATATCAGTGTCACCGTGACCTGCCGTATATATATATATATATATATATATATATATATATATATATATATACACACATACAGGGTGTCCTAGCTATCACGCGCCAACGTTTAATTATATGCAAATGCCACGTAGCTGGACGGAACCGAGGTAACGTTGTTTGCCGTCGCTTGGAGATACTTAGATTATTTTTATCGTTTCGCCTGATTACGTAATTAGTCCCAATTAATTAATCAAGCTCTCAAATCTTACAATTCGACGAAACGTGTGAATGAGCAAATTGTAAGAGCAACATGAGAAACTCCCGATACAGCTTTCTGTTGCTCAATACGTGCTACATAAAAGTGTTTTGTTTTTTCTTTTTTTTTACGAGCGGGAAAGAAGCCCGCGAATGCACGCAAGATTGCCGCGCGACTGGCCGTTCGAGGCCTGCATCTAAAAAGTTCGTGACGCCTGCGCCAGAAAGGATGTTGCACACCCACCGCCAAGACCGTGAGTGGTGGCGCTGGCTAACACACCCAGGGTTAGTTGCAGCAGATAAACACAAGTACCCCAGAAAGTGGATGGGAAAACGACGCCGCGGTCGCTCATCGCACGCGTATGCGAAGATGTGGGTTCGTATCCCACCAGCGGCCAGTTGTCATTCATCCACTTTCATTTCCATTAATTTATCGTTTCCTTAATTCAATTAGTAAGTGCGAGTAATTTCCCCAATGTTATCCTTGTGTCATGGTTTGTTGGCTTCTAATGATGTGATTAATAAAAATCGAGCCCCTCGGTTAACCCCCTTCTCTCTCGGTTATATATATATATATATATATATATATATATATGTGTGTGTGTGTGTGTGTGTGTGTGTACGAACCATAAGGCTTGAGCAACAACATTTCCTTTTTCTTTAATACAAGCCGTGCCTGAAGAGGTGGACTAGAACACCCTTACGGTATCCCGCGTGCAAGACAGCGCATCGAGGCGCTTGGCGCGTTCAGCGATTTCCCGTCCACGGCCTCCGAGATTTGCGCGCGCTGACTGATCTCCGCCGCCACGCACAAATCTCGGAGGCCACGTCCCGTCGGTTTCATCTCGAGGTGCGTTGCCTGAAACCTCACCGGCGGCGTTCTTCGTGGCGTCTAGCATTGATCTACACCGCGCCGCTGTTTCTTCTACCCAGCGGCAGTTAAGCCTTGCGTGTTGCGTCCAGCCCACGTGTGGCACCCACGATTAATTTGAAACACCCCGTCCGAGCGCAACGCTAAACCTCGCCATTGCTGTCGGCCCTTCGGGAGAAAATACCACTTTTCTTTTTTTTCTCTCAGTTTCTCTCAAGCATCCAGTCCTCACTCTTACAACAATTTGTAGCCCGCCGCAGGCAAGTTACAGCTTAATTTATTGTGATATCATTAAACGAAAGTTCGTTTTACAGCGTAATTTTCGCGACAGCATTAAATAAAAGTTCTTTTTAGAGAATTCGCGAATTTCGTTCACTTATCCGTCGGTCACCCTCCTTATGAAATAATGCGCAGACCATCGTCGGCGAGAAAAGAAAGTGGCTGCAAAGTTACACAGTAATTTATTACGCAACTATGTCACTATTTTGTTCAATTATCCGTCGTTCTTGCGAAGTACTGCACATACACTTGTGGTCGAGAGGAGAAAGTGAATGCAAAGTTACACCGTAATTTATTGTAACGACACCAAGAACAATTAGTCATACGTTTTCCAATACTGTATATTCTCCCTTCTTGTTCCTTGACTCCTCAAGCCCGTCCTCTCGCGTCATCTTTCTCTCCAACTTTACATTTAATACACAACTACATGCGTCTCGGGCATAGGCGCGCTATAGTTTCGGACTTAGGCGTGGCACACGCGTTGTTCCTGTAATAATTCATTCGTCCATCGCGGATAGTTCAAGTGAGTTTATGAAGGTGTTGGATCCTCTGGGCTGGACTTCTCCGGCATAAAGCCGCCTCGCCGCCTACAGGGTTTTCTGACTGAGCTATCTCAGTTGCTCGGTCGCCATATTCAGAAGTTCAAATCATCGTTTTTTTTCTAATCTGAAGGTGATAAGCTTGAGTTCCCTTCCAGTACGCTACAACTACAGACTTGGAGTTGGCGCCTGACACCTGCAGAAAATGTCGAGAGCCAGTGGGTCTATACTAATCCAGGTAAAACCAAATTAGTAAGGCCCACTAAGCTTCAACCAATGACATTCCCTCAACAGAACAGGAACTGACCTCCCTGGTGCTGTATTCGGCCACTACCTCCCTCGTGATTCCTTCAGTCAACCAATGGCCCTCTGTCCCGAGCAGCTGCGGAGCACGTGACCAAGGTGACAGACAGACGTAACGCCGCAGAGGGTGCTAAGAATCTTTGCACCCGGACAGGCCCGCCATTGGAAACTGACCCTGGCAACGCACAGTGCACGGACGCTCACAAGTGAAGCTAGCTTTGCAGGCCTACTTGAGGAACTATCAAGGATAGTTCCTCAATGGTGGAGGATACCATTGGCCTTAGTAAGGCTAGAAGAACTGGTGAGGCTTATACAGTGCTGACTAACGGCCACGTACTCTGCTATAGAGGGCTCCCAAGTAAGAAGCAGTACGGGGTAGGATTCCTAATCCGTAAAAACCTAGTGGGCAACACTGGAGGATTCTACTGCATTACTGAGAGGGTAGCATTAGCCGTAATAAAACTAAATAGGAGGTATACAATAAAGGAGGCCCAAGCCTACGCTCCAACCTCCAGTGACAATGGTAATGAAAAAGAACAGTTTTATAAACATGTTGAATTAGCGATGAGAAAAGTGGAAACTCAATATACATGGTCGACTTCAATACAAAAGCGCAGAAAAAGCAGGCTGGCGAACAAGCGATTGGCAACTACGGCATCGATTCTAGGAACGCTAGAGGAGAATTCGCAGAAAGGAATAAGCTGAAAATAATGAATACCTTCTTCAGGAAGCGCAGCAACAGAAAGTGGGCCTCGAAAAGTCCTAAGGGAGAAACAAGAAATGAAATAGATTTAATATTTCCTGCCCATCCCAGCATAGTGCAGGATTTAGAATTGCTAGGTAGGGTAAAGTGCAGTGATCATAGGTTAGTGAGGTCTAGGATTTACGTCAATATGAGAGAGAAAGAATAAAATTGGTCAAGAAAAAACAGGGCAACCTAGATGCAGTAACGGTAAAAGCAGACCAATTTCGGCTGATGCTTGCAACAAAAGTTCAGCCTTAGAACAGAGGGATGAAGATGACATAGAGGTAATGAAGGAAACGTAAGTAGACTGGCTTCAGAAGCAGCAATTGAAGTAGGAGGTAAAGGACCAAAATAACCAGTAGGTAAGCTATCCCAAGTAACGAAAGACCCCATAAAGAAACGACAAAGAATGAAAGGGTCCGACGCAAGAGATCAGACAGAGTTCGCGGAACTGTCAAAACTGATCAACAAGGAGAAAGCAAGGGATATTCTAAATTATAACGTGACAAAGACTGAGGAAGCAGTAAAAAATGGACGCAGCATAGAATCAGCGGGAAGAAAACTTGGCATAGGACTAGCCGTGACGTAGGCACTGAAAGACGAGCAGGGTAATTAATGTCATCAACAATTTAGAAGATATAGTAAACGTAGCAGAAGAATTCTATACTGTTCTGTACAATACCCAGAGCCGCCACGAAAGCCCCATTCAAAGTAATAATGAACCGGTTACAGAGGCTCCTCCTAACTCTAGCGATGATGTTAGAAGGGCATTGCAAGGCATGAAACGGGGCAGAAGAAGGTCAAATAACGGTCGAGTTAATCAAAGATGACGGAAATATCATGCTTGAATCACTTGCGTCCCTTTATACGAAATGTCTCACGACTTCAAGGATCCCAGAGAACTGGAACAATGCAAACATTATACCAACCCACAAAAAGCGAGACTTTCAAAATTGTAAAATTATAGACCCATTAGCCTACTTCCAAGATTGTATAAGATATTCACCAAGGTAACTCCCAATGGAATAAAGGCAACACTTGACTTCGGCAACACTTGACTTTTGGAAGGAATACTCCACGATGGATCACATCCATGTCATCAATCAGGTAATCAAGTAATCCGCCGAGTACAATCAGCCTCCCCATATGACTTCCATAGATTACGAAAAGGCATTTGGATTAGTAGAGGTACCAGCAGTCATAGAGGCATAACGTAACCAACGTGTACAGGAGGCCTACGTAAATGTCTTGGAATATATCTACAAAGATGGCACAGCTACCTTGATTTTCTACAAGAAAAGTAGGAAGATACTTATAAAGAAAGGGATCAGACAAGAAGACACAATCTCTCCAATGCTATTCAATTGCTTGGAAGAAGTATTAAACATATTCAAGAACCGGGAAGGCTTAAGAGTGAGTATCCACGGCGATAATCTCAGCAACCATCCGTTTGCGGATGACATTGCCCTGTTCAGCAACACTGCGGACGAGTTACAACAAATGATTGAGGACCTTAACAGAGGGAGTGTAAAAGTGGTGTCGAAAAATAATATGCAGAAGACAAACATAAGGATCATTAGCCTGGCAAGGGAACAAGAGTTCTGGATTACCAGTCGGCCTCTAGAGTCTGCAAAGGAATACGTTTACCTAGGTCAATTACTCACAGGGGACTCTGACCCTGAGAACAAAATTTACAGAAAAATAAAAATAGGTTAGAGTGCAGACGGCAGACATTGTCTAAAAATGATTGTAGTGCATACGGCAGACATTGTCAGATGTTCAATGGAAGCTTAGCACTATCATTGTAAAGAAAGGTGCACAATCAGTGCATTCTACCGGTGCTAGCATGTGGGGCAGAAACTTGGAGATTGACAAAGAAGCTCGAGAACAAGTTAAGGACCGCGCAAAGAGCGATGGAACGAAGAATGTTAGGCGTGACGTTAAGAGAGAGGAAGAGAGCGGTGTGGATCAGAGAGCAAACGGGGATACCCGATAGTCTAATTGCCATTAAGAGAAAAGAATGAATCTGGGCAGACCATGCCCCGCGTAGGTTAGATAACCAGCGGACCATTAAGGTTACAGCATGGGTACCAAGAGAAGGGAGGCACAGTCAAGGACGACAGAAGACTAGGTGGGGTGATGAAACCAGGAAATTCGCAGGCGGAAGTTGGAATCGGTTTGCGCAGGACACGGGTAATTGGAGATCGCAGGGACAGGCCTTCGTTTTGCAGTATACATAAAATAGGGTGAGGATGATGATGATGATGATGATGATGGTAGTGGTGGTGATGATGATGATGATGATGATGATGATCTGCACCTACCTTACACCGCTAATTGAAACATTCACAATTCTTTTTCGCTTAGTTTTTTTTTTCGTTCAAAGCTCGTTGTGGGTGACTGAGCAAACAGACCAAGCAAGATGACACCCTTATAACAAAAATAAAAAGAATTAAATTGCTTTTTCAACAATCGCCCAGAACGTTTCTCATAAAAATGGAGGGTACGTTGTGGTCTATCGAAGCAAAATGAAATTTAAGGCAAGATGTCACCATAATGCAGCCATTCAAAGCCTTTAATTAGGGAAATACTCTAAGACTGCAGGCCGACAGTGAATGCAGAAACAATTCTGAGCAGTATATTCTCGAACGGGACAGCTATATATTGCGATGGCGCTGTCAAGGCGACAAGAACGCGGGAGTAAGCAGATAAGGAGTAGGACACAAATAAGAAAGAAAGAGAGCGTCTGTTGAGGGGGCAGCAGCCAGGCGAGAAAGTGAGCTGGCATGAGCGGTCACAGGCGGCTGAGCATCCAGTCCTCGCTGCAATCGGAGAAATTCTCTCGCGTGGCTCCGACGTAAGGTCAGAGACCTCGTGCTATTCCTTTCGATGTCGTTTACGCGTGACGGCGTTCGAGTCGCGTTCAGAGATGAGGTGTGGCGCTGTTTTTAACGCAACGGGATTGTAAGGCCTGGAATTTTTCGCACAGCTCATATTCTGCATTATACGACTTGCTCTGACTGACAAAAAAAAAGAAACAATATCTTTTTTTTTTTCAGGAATGATAGTTTTGAGCGCACTTCTCGCTTTTCTTTCTCTTCGTTTTTTTTGTCGCAATTTTTCAAATCCATCATGGTTCGCATTTTTAAAGCACGGCCGTTGTCTAAATTAGACAATCAACCTTCGTCTGGGAAAGCTTTGTTGCGACTTTGGTCGGACCCTTGCTCTCTCTCTCTCTTTTCTTACTCCCTTTCAACAATGCAGAGACGCATGTGAGAACTTTGATTCAGGACGACGTCTCAGCTTTTCTATCATAATAAATATCGCGCTCTCTCTCTCATGAACACTGATGGTCAGATTGAACGGGCACTTGCAACGTTCATGATATCATTAATATGAGATTGATTAAGGCTGTCGTTGGCGTTTGTTGGGATAACGTAATTAGAGTACAACACAGCAGTGTTAAGACAGACACACAGTGTGGACACGACCACAGGCAATGAATTGTTTCTATAAACTTCGGTACAAGACCCAACGTATTAGTGAGTTTCAATTTGTCCGTAAACTTCTTGACGTCTGCAGATTACCCGGTTACCAATGCGGTGAATGATGATGTTGATGATGATTTATTGGTATCCCCTTTGGAACGGTGCGGTGACAAATACTCACGTAGCCTGCTTGAGTTACCCAGCTATGCTATATATGCTTTTCTTTCTAGCATTTTTCTATTCATCTCCTTAATTCTATTCTTTCTATTCCTCAAAATTTCTCTACCTTGTACCACTACATATGCCTGTAACGGATCCGGTCGTATCAATCTCTTCTCTGCTTTTCTTCCACCAATGCACTAAACGTCTCTTGCTTATCTGGACTACTGACTGGTTGATGCTTCCGTCCACTTTAAATCTAACCGCTTCTGGAAGGTGTAAGTTACCTACGGGTCTGACTCGGTGAATCCCTTCGCATTCCATTAGGATGTGCTTAGTGGTCTCCGGATTTTCGCTGCAGCATACACATTCCTCACCTTGTTGCGTACATTTGCTCCGGTATGTCTTCCTCCTTATGCAACCAGCTCGAGCCTCAAGTTGCAGGCACTTCCCTTCATGTCGTCTTAAAGATTTTCCTTTCTAATTTCTTCTTATTCTTGTAAACCTCCATGTTCTTTTTGTTTCTATTCATTGCATCCAATTCCCTGTCTCTGTTTTTCTCATGTTCTTTTTCATGACTCCTGGTTATCTATTTACACTTTCAGTTACCCTTTATTTCAAAGCTGGTAACACCCTCCTGTGGCGTTTTGTCCAACTAAAATGTTTTGAATTCATTTTTTGTGTCACGTCAGTGTTATCGTCGAAAAATATAGAACAAAAGCACAACACTTTAATGAAAAAGTTGCAGTTTCGCTCGGAAGACGAAACATCGATTGCATATAGTAAATTAGCAGACAGCTATACAAAGTAAGGATAGTAGTTTTATCGGCCGTATGAAGTTGTAAACATTCGCTTACTATCTAAATTAAGAAGCATTGTGTCCCGCGCACACAAGCAAACGTGAACACATCTCGCTCGATGACCGCTCACACTCGCTGTCAAACGCTGGAGTGAGAGAGCGCGGAGGCAGCAGCTAGTGATTTGACCTTCGTGCTTCCTCTCGCTTCAACGCGAACTAAGCGGTGAGAGCACAGCGCACACGAAGCTATCAGCACTCGGCGCCCTCTGCACCTATCGCGTATCGCTTACAAAACAGGGCCCGCGCGGCCGCGCCATACGCAGCCACCGCCCGAGTAAAGCGCCCCTTCCCCTCGCTCCTCTTCCCGTGGTGCCTTGCGCTCAATGGAAGACGGCGCACTCCCTCCTCACTTTTCTCCCTGATCGCACAAGATTGAGCCACCATCGTCGGCTCACCCTCGCGCGATGTTATATTGAACGTGGACTTTATATGGAACATCACGGCGGCGGTGGCGCCGTCGAAGAGGACGGCCAAAATGCGCCTGGAGTGTCCATCCAATTGCTATCACAATAATATGTCCCTACCATAGCGCTCTACACAAGCAGTGAAGTAGAACATTTAGGTCACTGCAGTATTAGTTTTGCTTGCTTTCCGGCTTGACACTGCGTGACAAGATGCCGCTATAAGCCTTTTTTTTTTGCTGCAGGGTGCCCGGATGTTCTCCTCGCCCGCCGATCCGGCCGCCGCTCCATTGCGGCGGTGTTATGATTGGGGGTTCAATCCCATCGCTCGTGATCCGTTGTCAAGATTGGAGTCCGGCATGAATTAGAAGGTAGCTGGCCCATGCCGTCGTCCAACTTATCCACGCTGAGGACGTTGATGAAGGGAAGGACTGCTTCTCATTGAGAACGAGGAATACGGGTTCATTTACAGTATTTACATGCAGTTCACCAGTCTAGCATGACTGCGAGAGGAAGTACGTCAGTCTAACACGACTGCTTGAGAGAGTGTCTCAGTCGAACATGAGTGCTTAAGAAAAGTGTATCGAGCATCTGCACAACAGCGGCTTATAAGCACTCGGTCCCCCCTTGATTCCAAGGGGACGGAAAACGTTCGTCCAGTCATTGTAAACACGCCACCTCTCCCCGGGACGGGTTACACACACACACACGCACACACACACACACGCACATGCACACACGCACACGCACACACACACACACACACACACACACACACACACACACACACACACACACACACACACACACACACACACACACACACACACACACGCAGATGCCCGGTCCGGAACCAACGCAAGAGGGACTTCGTAGAACTCGGAGCCGACCCGGGTAGAGCGACCGAGTAGCACATTGTCTTGCGTCTTGGTCGGCGCGTGGGAAGGGGCCTCCGACGGCGTTCCTGCGGCAGCAACTCCCCCATCCGTAGCAGATCAGGTTCGCGTTGGGGAGTTCGGTAACAATAGTTGGCCCGCCGAACTCATTCAGTCACAACGGCGACGAGGCTAGAGCGAAACGGTGGCGGTTTCAGCACAAAGCCTGCTTCGTCAAACGCATCCTAGCTGAAGCGACGGAGAGTGGAGGACGCGCGTATTGTTCCCGACACAAAGTCGACTTAGTCACGCCGTGGCTAGAGGTTGGCGGCGGCGTTCCAAGATGAGGTTGCCACCGCTGGCGTAAATGGCTGGCAAACTTTCACTGCAGCTGGCCGTTCTTAACAGCGGGCGATCGAGGTAGCTTATGTTGCTGCGGTTCACCTCTCGGAAAACCCGGTAACCCGCAAACGCTAAGAAGGTTACAGGTAAACTGAAACACTACCTCAGAGAGTTTTAGTTGGTCCGTAAAAGTAAAACTCTCTAATAAGAGTAGATTGTCAATCAAGCGTATTTAGTTTGTCCGTAAGAGAAAACTTACTATTAAAGAGTTTTATGATACCTTCGACTGGTCGTTTCCATCCTCGAAACCGTCGGAGTGGGGCAGATCCGGCGCTTCTCGAAACCACACGTAGGTGAGAAGCACGCAAGCCGATCGTGTGTCTCGCTCTCGGACGAGGAAACGGCATTGGCGATACCACGTGATTACTACAGCAAACGTCCGATTTCGCCTAACCAATGTTTCCGCCCCGCCGGGAGAAACGGCGGAGGCGCCGGTGAGACAAACATTCGTCGAGACGGCGCCATTCAGCGGCCTAGGTCATTGTGGACCCATAGAGTAGGAAACTCTACGGGTGGACCAACAGTGGCGGCGGCGCTGCGTTGTGATCACGTGGTGGGAAACGCTCTCGATCTCGACGACCGGGCTCGGGGCGCCCGAGAGCGCTCGACGACGCGGGCGGGACAACGACCGAAAACAAAGCAGCCGAACGCAAAACGCGTGTTCTCTTTCGACCACTCGAGGACTATGCTGCTCGCGAGAGCCCTCTAAAGCGCTCCGAAAGGACCAGCCGAAGGTGCCATTAGAGAGGTTTAACCTGTCCGGTATTACGGTAAACGCGCCGTTGGCGCGGAGGCGTAAACGTGAGTGGTCTGCGCCACCTGGTGGCGCAGTGCTCAAACAGACAAACAGCCAGTCACGTAGCAACGAGGAGGGGGGGGGGGGGCGTAGGCCCCGGGTGCACGGGGCCAGTAGGGGGGGTGTCATATACGTTTGAAGAAACCCGAAAATTGTCGATATCCTCACCTTCCTCGACTACACCAGGGGGGGGGGGGGGTGACAGAAGAGCTAAGGGCCCCGGGTGCCAGGCGACCTAGCTACGCCACAGGAAACAGCTAATATTGCAGCAACCAAGTGTATTTTACTAAGCTGCGGTTGTAAATTTTTTGGCAGTAATACGATTACGCCAGTGCCGAAAATTTACATCAGCAGCGAAGAAGGACACGCTCGGTTAATGCAATATTAGCTGTTTCTGTCTGTTTGAGTGCTGCGCCACCAAGTGGCTGCACCATGCAGGCCGCTCACGTTTACGCCCCAACGTCCCGTCTGCCTGCGTTTTACCGGAATACCGGAAATGCTAAACCTCTGTACTAGCTTGTCAGTAAATGCAATGCTCTTCACGGAATACAGAGTTACCGGAGCCGCGGAGCGGTGGTAGCAACGCTGGCAGCGACATCTTGCGACGATTTGTTCAACTACAACGCGCTCGAAACATATTTTGTGTTGCGTGAGTGTTCTCGACAAAGGAAAATCACGAATGGACGGCACGTTTACGAACGGCCCTCTCGCGAGGTTCTTTACACCAATAGCTAGGCAGGATACGTTACACATAGAAAGGTCACCGCAATAAAGAGCGCCCTGTCATCTGTGGTTAATCTGAGCGCCACACGAGGGCGCTAATACCGTAACGCGTATTATGGAACAAGCTATACCTATTCAGTGCCTGCTACTTCAGCGACACATTACTACAGCGTTAGTACGCGTGCACGTAATCGTACATGTACGGTAATCACTCATTAAGCGAGCAAGTCAGGAATATTGTCTAAATAATTCTGTGCAGTGACTATACTACAGGGCACATTTTTGCATTACGCAACTGAAGAAGGCCGTGCCATTTGTTCGTTTTATTTCCAGTCTCTTCCTATTCGCTCACTCGCCACGGTAGATCAGCGGCTATGGAGGTCTGCTGAAAATCAGGAGGGCGTGGATTTTATTTTCGATTGGGGCGAAATGAAAAAAAAATGAAGCGATCACGTGCCTAGATTCAAGTGCTCGTTAAGGAATTACGGGTGGTAAAAAAGATTACTCCGGAGTCACCCGTTATGGCTTCCCTCATAACTCGCTGTGTAGTTCCGGAACGTTGAACCGAACAACTTGACGTTGCTTCGAGTGTGTAACAGAGCCAAATTTTCTAAACGCAGCGGGGCCGATATGAGGATGTTGTCACAATCCACCCCGGGTCGTGAACAAGGGAGGGCTTCTCAGCGTGGTGGTGCTGAAAGATTACTGACCGGCGAGCTGCCGTGCTCGTCGGTGTTTATTGTGGTGCGGGTGATCACTGTTGCCTGCCGAGCTATAGCAGGCCGCCGAGCTTGGCGGGCGAACCAAGATTATGTCCGAGGGGGCGTCACCTACTTGCTACAACCCCTCACCCCCAGTTTGTTTGTTAAAATAAAAAACAAACGTCCAAGTTCAAACAAATGTCCAAGTTCACACTATGAGGCTCTGCCTCTACCCTTGCTGGGTCGACAGTGCCTGCTACCCAGGCGAGTAACGGTCTGGTGGCCTCCGCCGTCGAGTACTCCGCCTGGGCACCGGTGTTGACGGGTCGGGTGTGGCAACGCCGGGTGCTGCCTGAGCCAGCCTTGCTCCATCCGGGGGGTCCGTAGTGGTCGGCCTTGCGAGTGGTGCCGGGCTTGACACCGGTCCCACGGGTGCCGCACCACTGGCTACGGTTGCCGCCTCCGAGGTAGGTGGTACTCCGCTAGAAGCGACTGGTGCTGCCGCTAGTCCTCCTGCGGGCTGGAACTCAGTGGCAGTCGAGGGTGCTGGCCGGGTCCCGAGGCGTGGTCTGACATGGTCGGCGTGTCTATGCCACATGGCCCCGTCTGGCATGCGGACGAGCAGCGATGAGGCGCTGGCAGGAGACACCACCTGTCCGGCAGACCAGGGTGAGCCAGGACGGAAGTTCCTGGCGAAAACTGGAGCTCCCGACTCTGGCAAAGGCCCAGGACGGCATCCTTGGTCAGCAGCCAGCTTCTGCTTCAGCTGCTTCAAAAGCACTGTGGATCGAAGGTCCGGATGCAAGACGTGCAAGGGTGTCTTGACCATCCGACCCAGCAGGAGCTCACAGGGGGCACGGCCAGTGACATCGTGAGGAGTGGTCCGGTACTGGAATAGTATCCGAGCAATCTGCGTCCGGAAATCCCCAGTCTGGCTCTTCTTAAGCTTGTCTTTGATAGTTTGCACTACCCGCTCGGCTGCACCATTTGAAGCAGGGTGGTACGGTGGAACCATCATCCGGCGGATTCCGTTTTTCGTCAGCCAGGCCAGGTACTCTGCGCTGGCGAAAGCAGGACCATTGTCGGACACGATGACATCTGGCAACCCCTGGGCGGCGAAGACCTGTCGTAGCGCTGCAATGGTCGCGCCTGCTGATGGGGTGGTGACGGGTATAACCTCTACCCACTTTGTAAAGGCGTCCACCACCACCAGGAAGTAATGGCCCTTGAAGGGTCCCCCAAAATCCACATGTAGGCGGGACCAGGGTCTCTGTGGGAACGGCCAGGGGGTGATTTCCACACGACGCGAGGCTCGCTGATTCTCCTGGCAGATTTGGCAGCTCTGCACCAAATGCGCGATGTCTTGGTCCAGGCCAGGCCACCAAACATGGGACCGGGCCACCATCTTAGTCTTTTCTATCCCTGGATGACCCGCGTGCAGCAACTGCAGAACCCTGGACCGGAGACTTTGTGGGATCACCACCCTCGAACCCCACAGTAGGCAGCCCTGCTGCAAGCTCAGCTCAGCGGCCTTGTGGCTATAGGCCTGCTGCACCAATTCCTCTCCACGGGACACCGCCTTGACCACCTGAGACAGGACTGGGTCCCGGCTGGTCGCTTGAGATACCGCAGATCTGGAGAGCACCTCCGGGTACGCGTGTTCCAACATGAACACTTCAGCAGGTTCTGGAACAGCATCAGGCACCTCTGGCAGGGGCAGGCGGCTCAGGGCATCAGCAGGTCCCAGGTCCTTTCCCGGACGGTAAACCAGCTGGTAGCTGTAAGCTGCCAGCCTCAAGGCCCAGCGTACTACTCGAGGCGATGCCTGCACAGGAACTGCCTTGTCAGGCCCCAGCAGCCCCAACAGCGGCTTGTGGTCTGTGACCGCCTCGAACTTCCGGCCCCAAAGGTACTGGTGGAAGCGTTCGACACCGAACATGAGGGCCAAACCTTCCTTGTCCAGCTGGCTGTAACGTTGTTCTGCAGCATGAAGCCGTCGGGAAGCAAACGTCACAGGGTGTTCCTGGCCATCTTTGTCCCGGTGTGCCAGGACGGCTCCCACACCGTACGGCGACGCATCTACGGTAAGGACTACAGGCTTAGCAGGATCAAAATGCACCAGCACTGGAGCCTTGGTGATTAGCTCCTTGCTGCGCTGGAAAGCCTGGTCCTGCTCCTTCTTCCAGACCCATTGCTGACCATCTCGAAGCAGAAGATGGAGCGGCTGTAGATGCTGCGACAGGTTCGGCAGAAAACTCCTGTAGAAGTTGATGAGGCCCAGGTAGCTCTGAAGCTCCTTCTTGTCCTGGGGCTTAGGTGCCTTGAGCACCGCATCAACTTTGCGGGGAGCCGGGGCTAGGCCTGCCTGGGAAATGATATGTCCCAAGTACTCAACGCTGGGGGCTAGGAAAACACACTTTTCCAGCTTGAGCTTGAGGCCGGCGTCCTGTAGTCGTGCCAAGACGTTGTGCAGGTTCTGCAGGTGGTCCCCGTCGTCGCTGCCAGTAACCAGGATGTCGTCCAAGTACACCGCCACGTGCCTCATGCCCCTGAAGAGGTTGTCCATCTCCCTCTGGAATATGGCTGGGGCTGAGGCCACGCCAAACGGTAAGCGCGTGTACTGAAAGAGTCCCAAAGTTGTCGATATAGTGACATACTTCCGGGAGGCATCCTGGAGCACCAGCTGCTGGTAAGCATCTCTGAGGTCGAGCTTGGTAAACTTTTGTCCACCGGACAATGCTGACCAGAGATCTTCAATCCGGGGCAGCGGGTACTTCTCGACGGTAGCGACGGGGTTGATGGTAACTTTGAAATCCCCGCAGATTCTGACACTGCCATCTCGCTTGAGGACTGGCACGATGGGAGCGGCCCATTCAGATGTCTTTACGGGCACCAGGATGCCCTCTCGCTGCAACCGTTGCAGCTCCTGGGTAACCCCGTCCTTCAGGGCGAACGGCAGTGGGCGAGGCTTGAAAAAGCGTGGCCGGGCTCCCTCAGGTACATAGATGCCAGCCGTCGTGCCGGCAAATGTGCCCACCCCTGGCTGGAACAGGGACTTGAACTGGGTCAGGAGGCTCGGAACGTCTTGCACTACATGCAGGCTGGCTTTCTGGTACTGTGGCAGACGAACGCCCAATGCATGAATCCAGTTTCGGCCCAGCAGCGTCGGCGACGACCCCTTCGTTAAGTAAAGGGGAAGGGTTGCCTCCCTGTCGCCAAAGCGAACGCTGACCTGTGCCTGACCCTGGACCTGGGAGAGTTGCCCGGAGTAGCTGCGCAGCATCACGCCCGAAGCCTCGACGGACACGCCGGGGAAAGTCCGCTTGAAGAGCTTCCCGGCCATTACAGACACGCTGGCCCCCGTGTCCAGCTCCATGGAAATGGGGTGCCCGCAGATTTCGACGGTCAGCATGTATGGCGGCACAGACGACGGTACAAAGCCTGTGTGCCACATGTCGAAAATCGGCGGGTCCTCGGCCACGACGTGGAGCCTGGCCGCGGAAGAGCTTGAGCTTGCTGCCGCATGCCTCCGCCGCGTACCCTTGCGACGGCTACCCTGGCCGCGGGCTTGTGTTGTACTTGGGCTTGAATGCGGCTGCTGCTTGCTGTTCGTCCTCCCACTTCGGCATACACGTGCCAGGTGCCCAGTTTTCCCGCACGTAAAGCATTGTGCTTGAGAGAACTGGCACTGTGAAAGGGAGTGGGCACCACCACAGCGACCGCAGGTACTGCCCTTTGTCGCAAACTTGTTGACCGCCGCTTCCGCCGACGGTGAGCCAGTCGCACGGGAAATCTCGCCGGCGTCCTTGGCGGCAGCTTCCATTGCCAGCGCTGCCTTCACGGCGTCGTCCAGCGACGGGTCGGGAAGCTCCAGGAGTCGCGTCTGCATGGCGGGGTTGTTGATTCCGCAGACGAAACGGTCCCGGAGCAGCGAGTCCAGTTGGTCCCCGAAGGCGCAGGCACTCGCTAACCCTCGTAGCGCAGCAACGAATTGCCCGAGGGTCTCTCCTTCCCGGCGGCTCCGGTTGTTGAAGCGGAAACGCTCCATTAGTGTGGACGGTGCTGGGTTAAAGTGAGAGCGCAGTATGGCAAGCAGCTCACCCAGCGTCTTAACGTGCGGCGTGGCTGGCTTGAGAAGGTCGAGCAAGAGGCTGAAGACGCGGGTCCCGCAGCTGGCCAGGAAAATGTCCCGCTGTTTGGCCTCGGGTGTGTCGTTTGCCCGGAAGAACACGTGGACTTGCTCCTCGTAAATTTGCCAGGCGGAGCCATCTCCCTCGAACGGCTCGAGCCTTCCGTACAGCGGCATGGCGACAGCAACGGGGGGCGGTGTTTCGCCGCTCGCGGCGGCGTGGGACGCTCCGTAGGTACTTGTCGCCAGCTTCTTCGCCAGAGTCACGAGGGTCCCACCCTCGTCGCCAGTGTCACAATCCACCCCGGGTCGTGAACAAGGGAGGGCTTCTCAGCGTGGTGGTGCTGAAAGATTACTGACCGGCGAGCTGCCGTGCTCGTCGGTGTTTATTGTGGTGCGGGTGATCACTGTTGCCTGCCGAGCTATAGCAGGCCGCCGAGCTTGGCGGGCGAACCAAGATTATGTCCGAGGGGGCGTCACCTACTTGCTACAGATGTCTGGGTTTTCTTTCAGCCGCCGATTACAATAGCGGTGTCAGAAATCAGGTCATCGCGCGACAAACAGTGATTACTTCAGCAAGCAAGAAAAAAAATTGTCTAACAATCTGATCAGCAATGATGATCACTTCGTGGCAAATTTCTTTGCTAGGTGACGCGATGAAATTACAAAATTTGCAGGCGTAGTATAGAGTCAGCTGATGCAAGGCAGGCGGTAGTTGGTGATTAGCGGTTGCTAATTCATTCATTTATTTAAACATATAGAGTAGTGCAGAAGTCGAAGACGTAGTTTTCTAGTTGCCAACCCCATCTCAAGTAAATAAATAAATAAATAAATAAATAAATAAATAAATATTTCGTTTATTTATTTTACGGCACAACACACGACATTTCATGATTGCTATGCCGCTGTAGCTAAAGGCAAAGAAATGTGCATGGTGTTGCAATCGCACCGCTGGCACGAGTTGTTGGATTCTCAGTGCTGACGCCCGTTATTGCAAATGGGTCGCAAGCCCCGAGGGTAGCGTTGGCCTGGCGGCCTGGGGCACAACTGGAAGCATCCGAAGGTCCCGGCAAAGCATGAGTCGACTGGTAACAGAACAACTTGTTTATTCTAACATCGCAAAAGAGCGGCCGGTCAGGTCGGCCGAAGTGGAGAGACGGGAGAGCACGTTACTCGACAGAAGAAATCGGAGCCTCTCTCTCGGCGTCCGGGGGCAGCTGCTCTTATACTCTCGGAGTCGAGGGCAAGAGGAAGGCCTCGTGACGAGACCACGTGACGGCGGGGCACGGACGAGCTGAGAGACACGTTGAGACGAGTGTAGTGACGCATCCGCCAAGCTGGCGCCTGTCAGACCTCCTCGCTTCACACTTGGGGAGCTCCTCTCCCCGGCTGCCGCGCTTTGACAAGCGTGGGCACACACACACACACGCACACACGAAGACACGTGGCACTGAAACACGCCTGGACGCGCTTGGCGGGGAGGCTTTGCGGGAGCTCCGAACGGGCCAAAATGTCCGCCGCTTTGAACGAAGCCCCGGCGTCCGTTGCATCCGCGCCGGCTATACCGCGCGTCGTAGGCGAAACGTAACAATGGTTTGGATATAAGCGCCATGGGGACGCAGGACACCCCCAGAAACACAAGAAAGAAAAGTACCGAGAACATGGCACTTGGGTAATGGTACATATTACTTCGCACAAAATCAAAAACCGAACAACACGATTTCATGGGCGTAGGATAGACTGCGCAATTCCGTATTATGAAACGACGTGTACTAGTTAGTCAACAGCGCCATATGTACAAATATTGAGCACACAAGAATATAAGATTACAAACAATCAAGAAAATGGAATTTTTATTGTCTCCAGAACGATAAACCTTTTTTTTATGATGCCAATAAGCGAAGCATTAATATTTAGTAATTTAGGAAGAAGGTATATTAATGGTTAAGTGCCGTAATTTGTTCCGGTTCGTATTAGCGAAATCTCTGCGCCTAAATGAAGACGTAGCTGCTCAGGTGCCCGTCAAAAAAAAAAAAGAAAGAGGTTCTCACGATCCGCTTTGAGCCCCATAGGAAGGCAACTTCAGAGAATCTTCGTTTATACAAAATATAATGTTTAATATGCAACGCTGCTTAGAATATGAGAACAGAAATGTATTCACACATAGATAAGTTATGGCCAAAATGATAAGTGTTTTTCTGCATTATGTGTAAACACTCCAAGTTAGCTTTAGGCTCGAAAAATGTAGCTGTCACTTCAGTTTCAGAAATTACAATGCACGGTACTTGTTCAACGTATCAAGTGACTGTGCAATAACACGTTTGATCAACGAATGAATGAATGAATGAATGAATGAATGAATGAATGAATGAATGAATGAATGAATGAATGAATTACTCAGGGTCTTCCTCCTGCAGTGGGCAGAATTGAGGCTTGTGCTGCTGTGATGTTGTGCTAGCGTGAAATTTGGTCCCCCGTGAACTTCAACTATATATATATATATATATACTACTCTTAAATTTACGCATCTCTCGTGCAGCGCTGTACTTCCCTTGTATTATAAGCAACGACACTTGACCTAGCTGCGTATGCCACAAGCATGCTTGCACAAGCGACGGCCGTCGACCGATAAGGTCAACAAGCTCCACGCCGCTGGAGATTGGAGGCTCGTTGAGATGCACGGTGTCTCGCGCTGTCCTCGATTCCGCCTCGAAGCGCCCCCGAGTAAGATCGTCAGACACCGCGCGTGCGTGCACTCACAAGTGATATAAAATTTAAAACAGAATATTTTTACGGACTCTGCTTCTGATTGCCGCCTCTTTTGTCTGTTTGCTTGCTTGTGTGTGCGTGTGCGAGCGCGCGTCGCTGAAGGATACAAGAATTTTTTTTTTTCTTCCTCCTTTCTAATTCTGCCCTCGCAATCTGACGACGCTGCTTGTCGACCCAGTGGCAAGGAAAACGTGAAAGGGCACGTCGCTTTGGTTCATCGATATTTTACCGTTCGGCCTTTGCGCGGCTGTCCGGTGATAATTTTCCTGCATATTTGATATTTACTCTCGCGGTGCGAGGCAGACCCTAGCTGCTCTGTCGGCTTTGTCTTGGAATAGCCTTGCGAACCTTTGCGAAGCATTTCCGCCTTGCCTAACAGAGTGGCCGACGATGCTGCGTGTGACGATTGTGGTTGGCTGAAAACAGTGCTGTGTTAGGAGCGACGAAATACTTAGGAGTGCACGAACAAGGCGTTGACTTGTTATTCGGTGCCGTGTTCGTGTGCTTCTTCTTGTTTTGCCCCGGTACACGCTGCGCGAGCAGGTACGCATATACAAAGAGCCGGAAAAGGTAAAACTACAGCAAATCGAAAGTAGTGTTCGTCAAAAGAACGAAATTTGAAAATTGAAAATAAAGTCAGTTTTTTCTTAGTTTTCGAAAAAAAGTGAAATCGTACGGTATACGGTAACTGTACCAGTAACAAGCAGGTAGCGACATTTTGTGAACATTTCTCCAACAACAACGTGATAGAATGGTTCTAGTGTTACATGGGCGTTCTCGCTGATGGAAAATAATGTAATAATAATAATAATAAAAGAGAACTGGGGGATGGCGATTACGTAGGTTCCATTCTTTACACTAACAACTAAGAAGAATACATTAATTCACTGACGCAACGCCTTGCGTCCTTTCCGGGTAATCCCTTCGCCACAAAATGCCACCGCCATCGTGGCTTCTGACGTCTGCATCACCGGTAACAGAGTAATCCGAGTAAGAGCTAGTATTCCGAGTAATTGCAATACACACGTAAATTTCTAACGAGAGCTTCCTGGGCGTCGCTATAGAAACCCCTGGACTACTGAGCTCACGTGACATCCCACTCAAGAAGGGTGTCACGTGAGTGAGTGAGTGAGTGAGTGAGTGAGTGAAGAAACTTTATTGCAGGTCCGGCGAGGACGCGAACTCGTCGCGCACCCGGCTAGTCCCACGTCGGGACCGGCAGGTCTAGCCCACCGGCCCGGTCGCGGGCACGCCGGACGGCCAGGATTTGCTTTTCTAGAGCGGGGCTACGCAAAAGCGAGTCCCACTCCTCCTTAATGAACTTGGGGTATGGCGACCCGCACTCCCAGAGCATGTGCGCTAGAGTGGAGGTCTGCCCGCAGGAGGGACAGGCGTCGTCGCGATACACGTCCGGGTAAGCCTCGTGGAGAACGGGCAGACACGGATACGTGCTGGTCTGCAGAAGCCTAAGCGAAACGGCTTGCGCCCTATTCAACTTGGTGTGAGGGGGTGGAAAGACCCTTCTAGACATGTGGAAGAATTTAATAATCTCGTTGTGAATAGCGGGAGCGTCCCTGTGGCCGTAGGGAGGAAGGGAGTCGGTGCTTCTTGCAGAGGAAGCGCGGTCGGTGAGGTCACGCGCAGCCTCGTGAGCAGACTCATTGAGGTTCGGGGGTGCACCCTGGACCGACCCTACGTGAGCGGGAAACCAGTGGATTGAATTATGCGTGAGAGCATATCGACTCGAGCTGCTAAGAAGAGCCGTCTCACAGTGGTACAAGAGGGGTAAACGTATGATGGCTAAAAAATAAGCCATGCTCTGATGCATCGGAACAAGTGTGATTGCACAGGGTTAATGTTTAACGTTACGCAAGTGAATTTTTTTTAATGCGGAGTATTCATGACGGCTTCAAGTTATTTGTCTACAACGGGCAGCAGGCTGTTCTCGTGGGCCAAACCAAAAGACAGTGCAGTAAAAAACACACACACACATCTCGGCGATTTCTAAGCATTCCCCGTTCGCTGCAGAAAACCCATACGATTCATATGAATCATTCTCTACTAAACCAGGACTGCTTCGCATTATGGAGTTGTGAAATACACTTGACGGTGATTTAATAGATTTTTTTCATCTACCGCCACTTCAGAATTTTGCCTCCTCACAGAGGAATGGATTCTTTATTATTAAAGTGCATTTCATTGCAGCGAAAAAAAAAAAATGTGCAGGTGTTTTTTTTTTTTCGGTTTTTCTTTCGGTTTGAGAAAATCACAAGCGACGCACTATCCTGAGCCGTACCGTAGCCCAAGGAAAAGCAGCTCGCGATTATTTTGCTCGCAATTTAATTTGAAGCCGGAAATCTTCCCTTCTTCGGGACGAAGTTTGTGCTAAAAAATGAATAGTAAGCAGTACCGCGACGGCTTTTCTTCGCCTTTTCGCTCCTAATGCGGCGCCGTGTTTTCGACTCTAAAGTGCGCGGAAAGGGTTATGGCGCGATCACTCGTCCGATATGCAAATGAGGCCTCACTTTGGTCGCTTCGTTTCCACGAACTGAAGGATTAGGAAAAGAACACGCACGACGTCGGTGAAGTACCCTTTGCTGTTTTCATTTCCTTCCGCAGACGTAGTTCAATGTTATATATAGACCAAGGTATGTCGTTGGGAGCTACCAGACCTAGAGATGTGAGGGTCGGAAAAAATCTTGGAAAGATTGGGGAAAGAGCGTTTTTCTTCAGCACAGGGAAAGTAAAAAAAAAGCAGAACCATTACAATTTGCCACATACAATAATGCTTGACATTGTCTGCTGTGCAGCATACGATTTCTAGAAGCGACGCGGACGTCAAGAAAATGGCAGCACAGTTTCCAAGTGTCCTCAATATATGCTTTCGGTTTCGTTTTTGAAAACGTAGTGGTATGCAGGACGCCCCCTGGGTTTCGGTCCAGGAGTGGCGTCTGGGACTCTGCGAAGCATGTGGAACCATCTACTTGGTGGCAAGGCCTTTGCACTAACGAGCCACTGACACCTGTAGCTTCTACGCTGCTGGTTGTGGACGAAACTGTTTTTTTTTTCGCAAGTGTTTCATAACAAGCTTTCGCGACGGGCTCACAAGTAAACGCATTCGAATATTCGTCTGCGTACAAAAATCTAATTTGAATAAGGAAGCAGCCACGATCGATTCTTATGCGAAGTGTGTTCAGCGAGAGTGACTCGCACGCCGAGCGATTGACCTTTTTCTCACTTATGAAATGAGCAATCTTTCGTGGAAGAGAACAAGGCATTCATTCCGTTGTTATCGCGTTCTCTGCGTAAGTATCACATGTATTTGGGGATAATTACTTCTTCTCATTATTATTCCTGGCTGCTAGCTTACCGTTATCGTTAAAACAGGAAGGTGTACAAATCAGTGCATTTTAGCGGTGCTGACATGCGGGGCAGAGACCTGGAGACTGACAAAGAAGCTTGAGAACAAGTTAAGGACCATGCAAAGAACGATGGAACGAAGAATGCTAGGCATAACGTTAAGAGACAGAAAGAGAGCGGTTTGGATCAGAAAGCAAACGGGTATAGCCGATATTCTAATTGACACGCAGTAGTGGCTGGCATCTTCCTGCCAAGCCAGCCACTGCTGCGTGAGATTAAGATACTTGGCAGTAGTGGTGATACGTTAGCAAGAGAACTTTTGGAGGCATATCACAAAGAAGTGAAAGCCACGTGTTGTATGAGTGATACGTCTGTTTTTCTGTTTGACAACGAGATACAGCTGTTAAAAACGTCATTGTAATCGCGCTAGACAACACTGATGTTCGCATGCACATTCTTTGATTCTCCTTGCTCTGCTGTAACAACAAAATCAGTAGAAGTCCAGCACTCGACCTATCGTTTCTTACTTGCGCTCCTAAGTCTTTACATTTTCCTTTTGGCGCAACAATGTATTCATTAGATACACGTTACTCTTGATCCTCCAGCGATCGTTGACTGGAATTCCACGCACATATTTCAATAAACACTAGAAATGCTTTCTGCATAGCTTGCTGAGACTATAATACCTCAGTACTAGTCTGGGAACGCTAGCAGTGTCGTAAATAAATACTTAAATAACTAAACATATTAGAGTCATACTCCTTCACTCAGCTTTCCAGAAATGAACACTAACTTGATCTAGAGCGTTCTGTCCTGACAGACGACGAAGAGCAGCCGCGAAATATGTTGCACTTGAAAAGCGCGAGATGAGACGAAAATTCGGAACGCAGCATCGAATCGCCAATCCTCCACACAACCTTAATCTGCATATCTGTGTTTAGAGAAAGAAAGGTTCTCTTTACTGTAACAATAAGGAGGAGACGATTAGTTCGTCCGCGAACGTGAACGTGCTGCGTTTGGCATCTCACCGAACTACTACCGAGAAAAACGCGCTCGTCACGTTTCTACCACCATTCGAAAAAAAAAAAAATACGTGAAGGACCAACCCCGTTTGCTATTCAAGTATGGGTTTGCCATGTTTTGCGAGGCGGTCACTTTTGGCACAGCGCTACAGTATGTGTTATGGGCTGCGCTCCCCCTCTACCACCGTGCCTTACCAGCACGCGGAAGCCAACCAGTACTTCGAGCGTCACTTCCTCGAGCACCAGTTCGATACCGCGAGCGGCGTCTGTGACCAGAGGCGCCTTGTCTCGAGCGATAGTGTCCGAGTTTTCGACCAGAGCCTCAACGACAGCGTCTCAAACCGCTAGCTGTCAAGAGGGAAGAATGCGAGGACCCCTTAACACCATGCGGTTCCGCTTACCGCCACGTGATACGACGCGGTACCGCCGATACCACCGTGTGGTTACCACAGCTCTATTAGAACACGCTGTCCGTGGGATCGGCCCACGAAAACGGTCAAACGCTCACGAGAAACCGCAGTTAGTTTCTGAAGAAAGATAGATGCTTAAAAAATTTATTTTAAACGTGATTACGTCCGTGACAGGTTACGGAGCTCGGAAGAAAGCACGATAAATATTTACTACAGCACAATTTACGCCAGAAACGAAATATCATTCGCAATATTCAGAATCACAACTTATCGAAAACCAGAATGGGAACTTTTATTACATACGGAGTGTTGCCGAGTTGTTTCCTGAAGCTTTATCCCTCGGCGCGATAATGGAGTGGCTGCGGCGTCCGGCTTCTAAGCATGACTTGGCCGCTGGTTCAAATTCAGCTCGACATCGCCACATCTTTGAAGCGGCTGGTATGCACAAACTTTCGTCTCTTCTGGTTTAGGTAGCCATTATCCGTGTAATTACCATGCAAAATTTTACACAAAAAAAATTAGAACAACCCATACACTTTATTTCTGACCATGGAGAGTAAACTTGTCCAAGAAAGTAAATTGTTTGAGCAAATGGGTAACTAGAACTGTAATATTTAAAGTAATTTCTTTGCTAAACTATCTCAACTGAAATTTCTCTCTAGCTTCTCAAAGACGCTGCTGTAGCCTATGCCCTAATTTTCCGTGCCTACATCCAAATTTGGAGGCATCAAAGCTCAGCGAAGGCATACCTAAATGAAACGTTGGGAATGCCAGAATGATGCAGGTGGCGTCCGTCCGTCCGTCCGTCCGTCCGTCGGTCGGTCGGTCGGTCCGTCCGCCCGTCCGCCCGTCCGTCCGTCCGTCCGTCCGTCTGTCTGCCTGCCTGTCTGCCTGTCTGTCTGTCCGTCTGCCTGTCTGTCTGCCTGTCCGTCTGTCTGCCTGTCCGTCTGTCTGTCTGCCTGTCCGTCTGTCTGTCTGCCTGTCCGTCTGTCTGTCTGCCTGCCTGCCTGTCTGTCTGTCTGCCTGCCTGTCTGTCTGTCTGTCTGTCTGCCTGTCTGTCTGCCTGTCTGTCTGCCTGTCTGTCTGCCTGTCCGTCTGTCTGTCAATAAATAAATAAATTGTGGGCATTTATTGCGCACTTCTTTATCATCTGTATATTGTCATCATCATGTGTGTGCCCTTCTTCATCCTGCGGGTAGTTGCATCATCATAGTGGACTGTGCCGAGGGTCCGTCGCCGCTTCTCTCAGGCTCAATAAAGGCCGGCCCTTACTGTGACGTCACAAAATAAATAAATATTGAATAAATAATGAATAACTCTTCCGTACAATACGGCCTCAGTCTTGCGTTCTCGGTAAAGCTGGCTTCTCCACAGGCACTGTCGATGTGGGAAAAAGCCCACCTTGTTAGTCCAGTCGTTTCACTGCGATTTCTAATTGCTTTTTTTTTACTTATTTGTTTAAATGGTACAGCATTAAAGAGTACACTCACCCGACTTAATTCACAGTGCGGACACAAAATAAAGTGGGCTGATCTCGGAGCTCATGTAATCAAAGGAGTGCATGAACTAATTATGATGCCTGTACAAGACTTGTCTTCGCGAAGGTTTTAACAGGTGCTGTGTAGAACATGGTGTCACGACGTGTTTCCGGATGCTCAGTTACTTCTGTCATATGTTGTCCGCAAAAGCATAGCCCTCGAAATCCGATTTTGTTGCTCAGAGTCAGCCATCACTGGGGCATGGATTTGGACACCACCTATTTCAGATTGCCACCTTTGACGAGAGAAGAAACCGGCGCCTTGCAAAGGGGAAAGGGTGGGGTTGGCTTACTTCATCTCACAGCGTGAAAAGACAAACAAAACTAAAGCAACATAAAGTGCAATGTTCCGGGCGCAACATTGCGTGATTTATTTTTATTATAACGTTTCGTATAAAATTTCGTACACTTTTAATATATCCATGCTGTTGTAGTTACAAGTTATTTATTCATAAGGCACATTAATACCCGATGAAGAACGCATCAATGCGTGGAAGTCTAGATGTTTACAAAATGCACGTTGCTTTCAGATATTCAGGTAAGCTTAAGGAATTAAATATGATCTCGTCCGCGAGAATAGAGTTGTCGGTTATGTACAAATCGCTTGCAATGAAGCTTGTATAATGTGCAATGGCAGCCTTGACGATCGGGTCACTTTTGGTTCCGTTACTAATTTGGCGATGTCTAATACGAAAACCTGTCGGCTGCGCCAGATTTGTAACCGAACAATGAGTGACCATGCTATTTAGGTCGCCGGCCATCAGAGTTTATTTCTGCATGAACCACCTCCATGTCTTCGCCTTCAGAAGCTCATTTCTTGCTTCTTTTTCTTCGGCTAGCTTAGCTTACTGTTTGTAACATGAACCGATCTAGGGTCAGTTCAGTCGAAGGCATGGGCGGATTGGCCGATCTTGATGATGCTGTAGAATTACAGCCGCTTATGGGATCATTAGACTCGGATAGCTTTTGTTATACTTGAGCAGCCTTTAACGTATATGCAACAGATTACCGAAAGGAGACATAGTTCCTTACACAAAAGTATTGGATACATTGTATTATACATATGCATGCGATTGGCTGTCAGCGTATTCGCCGGTGATATTGATATTTATCATTCAATTAAACTTTGGGACCTTAATCGAGTTCAATCAGTGGATAGATTGATGAGCAAATCAACAGAAGAACAAATCAATTGTTCCATCTGCCAGGCAACTTTAAATATCATACCTAAATATTGGTTAATTATTACCATCTGTGGAGTCTCGCTCTCCCTTGTTCGTTGTTACCTTCCGCTAGCCTGGGGTTTGGGTGACACAAATGTGCGTTCAACTCTGTCTTTATAGTACTTGGCATTCGCGCTATTGCTTATCACCGCAAGGCTGCTTCGAAATGTCGCCATTGATGCAGTCTTGCGGAAACAAAGTCTGAAGCCGCAGCATGCGGTTCTCTACTTAGACAACATGATTGCGTGGTAATTTGAAAACAAGGGTTGCTTTTTGACAAGTCAATTCAGCCATACGTATACGTTCTGTCAAAAATACACAGCATGTGCTTTAGCATTGCTTTTTTTTATTCAGTGGATACCTCGAACAGCGGGCAACGAGGTCACTGACAGCCTTGCCTCACAGCGTCCGACTTCAGGCAAACGAAGAAGGCTTCTCGGGACACAAAAGGGGGGATGAATTCGGCTGTCTTGAGACACTTAGGCTCATTAGGGTGGCTCGTTAGGTTAGGATCCACCGCACCAACCTTGTGTGACTAATGGACTAGATAAAACGCGCTCCTCGACCGTACCCTCACAACGTCAGTGCAAATTCCTGCGTGGAGGTGCAAGACTGAATTTGGCGTGTCATCGCCTGTGCAATGCGACGCTAATGGCGATATCGATCATTGTTTGTTAGAATGGCCTCAGCGCGTCCTCATCGCCTGTGTAACGTCAAGCTCTTGGTGATATGGACGAGTGCTTCTTGGAGTGTCCTTACTTCATTGCAGGACGCGAAATATTACTGCACGGACAAAAGCGCAGAATGGCCCTGCGCGCAAGGACACACTCGTTTTCGCCAGTACTCTGAATGTTCATTGGGGAGGTTTTCCTGCTACTTCTGTAAATTCCTCCGCCATACAGAGCCGCAGTGAGAACGTTGAGCATTGCGAACGGGGTAGCACTGCGAGGTGTGGGACGAACGCCGCGCAGTGGGTTCTGCAGTTCGGTTCAAATCTGTCCTCACCGACGACAGGGTGCCCTGCACGCGGCTACCTTTACGCGAATGCGACGAGAAGGCACGTCGCATCGCAGTTCTAGCGCATCGCTTCAACCTAGGCTGCGACGTGCGGCAGGAAGGCGAATCGCACCGATGCGACAGGAAAGGGTGGTTTCGAGACGGTCTTAAGGCGCCTCAAGCGCTGCGTGTGAATACTGGCGCATCGCACTGACGGTGAGCGAGCGAAGGTGAGACGTTTGCTGCCGTGCGTTCTGCTTCACTCACAGCCGGAAACATTTTTCAGGCTTACTTCGAACGCGAGGAGACGCACCCCCTACGGAAACGCTGTCTCTTAAAGCATTGTCACGTTGCAGACGTGATGAAGGAGCCCGCACTGGTACAACTACGAGTAAAGCATCCAAAAGACTTGCTCCATCGAGCGAACTTGAGATAGGGTAGGCTGGTGCTGGGCCAAGCGGTTAATTGATAACAAGAATAGTCCGGTGGAGAACGGTAATCGGCAAGCAGTGAAACAGCGCACGCGTTAGAGTGTTAGCGTTGATGGGCTGAGAAATGCAATGCGCTGCTGTACCTTTCATGCACACCTGGCTCGTGTTGCCAAGGGGCTTAAGGCTCTGTACCGCATTTGGGAAGGGGCGCTCGGGAGGAGCAATCGCCGGCTGATTTTCCGAGGATCAGCCCTGAAGTCGACAGCGCTCCTCCTTGTCCTGCATTTCTATAAGGAATTAGCCATGTATATTTTATTTATTCAGCAAAAAAGAAAAAAAAGAAAAAAAGTTCGATGGAAGAGAGCTGTCGAAATTTGCGTAGCAAAAGGTGGAAGCTTCCCGAACCACTATGTAGATGTACATGAGACACAATGTCGGTCTCTACCGTCAGTGAATTTGCGCATTTTCCGCGAAGTTAGAGCACTGTGGGGCAGAAATCCACGAAAATTCAACATCCTAACGGCTGCTGCAAAAGAAAAAAAAATGGTGGCAGGGTAGGAAAATGGCGGCATTCCCGTAGTTTCTGTTGAGAAATATCCGCTCCACTACTATGCTAAACAACAACATTTTTAAATATACATTGCGGCAATACAGGCTACAATTTCGTTGAAGGGGGAAAAAAGAAAGACGCGAAACTTTGCTGGACAATGTTCTCTCTCTAATCCTCCTTTCTATCTTTTTTCTTCCACTTTTTTTTAAGGTAATACAGAGACCGCGGGTTATAGTTAAACCCATTCGTATGTTGCAGTAACGGGGTATATCCCTTATTCACAGCCCACGCACTGAACTATTGCTATGCGCTGGCGGACAAAGGGATCGCGACGTTTATAAATTTGGTGCCTCAAATGGCAGGCCTACCCTTCCGTACTTTCTGCTGACTGCCACCATTGTGCTCCGATTTAAAGTTGGGCGCCAGTTTAGGCTAGCAGACAGCCCGGACGGAGAGTACGCAGCGTGGGACATTATTACTTAGCGCACGTTTCGAGTTAACTGTCGACGCAGGCAAAAAAAAAGAAAGAAACCGTTGTAGCGTATACGTCGGCCTCAAAGGAGAACCAAGCGTTGCTTCTTCTCATCACCGCTCCGGTTACTGTAAGCAGAGTAAGGCTTTAACTGGAAAACAAAGTACCACAAGAGCTTGGGAAATGGCTTACGCGTAACTCGTTGTATATGACTCTGGGCACATTGCGCACGAAGTTTGCGTTACTCCGAGTTTCCCCGGTGCGCATGCGCAGACATGTATGAATACGCGACTGGAACGCGTCCATTGTTTCGGCACTCGAAAGAGCCGAGGTATGAAGAATGCACTGGCCCGGATTTTATTTGCATTGTTGTACGCCCGGCTAGCCTCCCCATTGTTCAGCACCGCACACGCGTGTTTCCTGTGGGCTGATGGGTCGTACCATGGAACTCGAGATGGCGTAAGGAGTTCCACTAAAGGTTCATTAGAGGCTCGGAGGATGTGCATCAGTTTGCTTCAGATGGCTCCTTATGAGGGAGCGTCCACTAATAGGTCGGGGAAAGTTGAACCGCGTAAATGTCGTCGTGTGGCTGCTGCTGCTTAAGGTCGTCGCATCCCCACGAAAAAAAGCGAACAGGAGTGACAGCGGGAGTTAAAAGCAAGGTCAAAACGGGGGCGCGCTCCGACCCAGGATCGAGAAGGTCAGTCACGAGCGATGCGAGAACGTGATTCCGCCAGTGAACCTTGCCCCAAACGTGCCCTCCCTACGGAGAACGCTCACTTGCCCTATAATCCACCCGTACAATTATTACACATGACACATAGAAACACATGTAATTAATACACATACTACTTGATGGTCGGGTCACTTTTGGTTCCGTTACTAATTTGGTGGTATCCAATGCGGAAGCCCGTCCGCTGCGCCAGATTTGTAACCGAACCTAAAGTTATCATGCTATTACTGTCGCCGGCGATCACAGTTTATTTCTACTTGAACCAATCCAATTCTTCGTCTTCAGGAGCTGTATGTACGTTCTACACATATGGGCTGCTGAGCACGAGGTCGCGGGATCGAATCCAGGCCATGGCGGCCGCATTTCGATGGGGGCGAAATGCGAAAACCCCCGTGTACTTAGATTTAGGTGCGTGTTAAAGAACCCCAGGTGGTCGAAATTTCCGAAGTCCTTCACTACGGGGTGCCTCGTAATCAGAAAGTGGTTTTGGCACGTAAAACCCCATAATGTAATTTTTTTTAATACCACGAGTTCGCACATGCCGTTACGACTGCGGTGGCCGTTTAACTCCAGAAAGATAACACGATCCTCGAGAGCCCTTCTTCTAACCAAACGAGAATGCCTCGCCTGCCATCACGCTTCCTGCCGGGAAATTTTTTTTTTTTTTTTAGGATGGAGCGACAGCTGCTTAGCGGGCCTGTGTATTATCCTAGCGCGAAGGAAGCTGACCATGGAAAGCACGGGAGTATGCGCAGAACCAGGATTCAAGCTGAAGCAATTACCGTAATTTCAAGCGGACTGTCAGCCTTATGGTGAGAGATCTTAGGTAGGAGAGGCTACAAGGCATGTACCCAAAATAACGTAACAACACATAAAATACAAGTCGCGATGGCTGACATAAGAACAAAAAAAAGAAGAAATAGCACTAAAAGACCAACCCATAGCGCTCACACACACACACACACACAAATAAAGAAGATGGCATTTATTGCTATCAGAAAACTAATCTTGGTGCTAAGTTTGCGAAAATAAATAAAGAACTTTCGGGAAAATATTGAATTGATGTGGGACTGCGTTTCGGTATATTACACGGTTATATTCACGGGAGTATGTTGACTATCAGAATATAAAAATTGGCTGAAGGCTTAGCTTGGTTAAGCCTGGAAGATTGCGAAAGCAATACCCTTGGCTGCGCCTTGGTTCGGCTGATGGTGTGGACATGGTTGCCCTTTGTTAAACTTATGGCTATACACCATCCGACATAGCGCAAGGCAGCGCGCCGACCACTGCGAGGAGCCGAGCTGTAGCCGAATTTATCCTCCTAGCGTGACGTCACACCAGCGAGCGCCCTCTCTCGGTAGCGCCGCAGCAGCGGCGCGCAAGGCTTTGCCTCACGGAGGAAGGAAACTAAGGAGAGGCCCTGACGTCACTCTTTGTGAAGCAAAAGTGAAGCCGGAATTTGGCGGTGCTCATGGCGATGCTCCGCCTTTTGGGCCACCCTCCTCTCTTGTTTACATCTTTCGCGAAACCACGCCGCGCTGCGCGTGGTATCGCGCGCGGAGCGCGCGCGCTCGCGCAACATCTGGCAGAGCACGGTGCAGGTAACTCAGCGCAACAAGACACGGTGACTAACGCAAACCCGCCCATTCAGCGCCTTTGCCACGGCCCGAAACCTACCAGAGCAACACGTGTGAGCGCTCAAAACCATAACAACGCCGCCATTGTGGCCCAAAAGGCGTGGCCATATAACAAAAAAAATAAAAAAGCAGCAAAAAAAATGAGGACCTAGTACGTCATTTCCGCCACACTTTTCTCCTAGCGCGCGGAGGGGGTAGGGCCTCTCCTTAGTTTCCTTCCTCCGTGGCTTTGCCTCCACCATCGATGCCGCGAGCTGGGGCCCCGTCTCTCGGTCTGGCGTGACGTCACACGGTCACGTGACGCGCAGCTGTGTAAGGAGGCGCCACGACCACCGATGGGCCGAAAGTGCGAGCAGTATTGCTTTCGTAATAAACGAAGCTCACAGTTCTGTTTCCTTATTGTCGCACCAGAACCCCAGCACCGATGCGTCAGTGTGACGTCACGGAGTTTCGGTGATTTTCTGGTCGGCCGTTGCGGCTCAGTAAACGTTTCATTGCGACAGCCATTATTCGGACCCTCGGGGCACCGTCGGCGCCGCCGCCGCTGTTGTCGTGCTGTCCGGCTGATGGCGGCGCGCGCGGGCGGAGGATTACGTGGTTTTCGGAGGCGCGGAGTGCTTTTGGCTATGGAAAATGACGCAGCGAAGTGGACGCACAGCCAATGCCGCGTTCAATCCCCTCGGTGTCGGAGCAAATGACAGCGTTCTTATCGCCGCTGGCATGAGCGTTGTGCGGACGCACACTTAAGAGCACTAGCGTTTCAAGCATGAAATGATTTCAGCTGCCGTTGTCGGAGACCTTCAAGTGACCTTGAGCCAACGCCGCTATCCAGGAACTCGAACGAGAACATCCGCGCAAGTTGCGAGAACAAAACGAGATCATCCGAGCAACCAGTCGGAACGTTTTAAGAATAATGCGGTTTCCGGCCCTCAACCCTTTGTAGAGGACCGCATTACATACGCTAGTAAACGAGTTAAAAATATACTGCTTCGGAGTTCTTGTTAATGTTTGTTCCTAATATCACTCAAGCTGTAGCTTCAAGTACGCTGAAGTTTTATCTACCATTTCCAATAGCGACGTTCAAGAGGCAGATAAGGAGCGCCATACACGTCAGTGTCCATCTTTTGGCACTAAGCGCCGAACGCCAGCGGCCAGCGAGATCCGCGACGCGGGTTTTGCGTCGCCTCGAGAGATGGCGCTACGCTGCGTGGCGCCTTAAAACCCCTTAAACTCCGTAAAGTAGTGCCACGCTTTGAAGAGTGCCACCTCCTCCTCGCCCGCTCTGACCGAGGCCGACGCCGCGTCGCAATTGGCCTAATAGCATCACGTGGGCCCTCGCGCCGTGCATCAGCGCCATTTTTTGCTGGAGAAGCGTCTACGGAGTGCCGAGGAGCGCATGTTGGCGCCGTTGCTACGCTCGAGCAGTGTAGGCGGCGCCACGGTCGAGGAAGGAGCGTGAAAGAGAGGAGAAACGAGGAGGAGTGAAGGCGGAGGAGGAGAATGTCGCTATTTTGCGAGGCTTAAGGGGTTTTATGGCGCCTCTTTCAGACGCTTCTATCCGTTGCGGCGGCTTAGTGGTTATGGCGTTTTGCTGTTAAGCACGAAGTAGCGGTATCAAATCTCGGCCATGGTGGCCGCATTTCGATGGAGGCGAAATGCAAAAACACCCGTGTCCCGTTCATTAGGGGCACGTTAAAGGTCCCGCGGTGGTCAAAATTAATCCGGAGTCCTTCACTACGGCGTGCCTCATAATGATATCGTGGTTTTGGCACGTAAAACCACAGAATTAATTCTTCTTCTATAGCTAGGCAGTGCGCTCTGTCTCCCTGGCGTCATTCGCTGCCTGTCGCGCGGACTTCAGCTGGTTTTCTTCTTCCAGCTGGGCAGCGTCCATATGGACCAGTACAGGGTATGGCGGGGTGTGGTGGGGTGGGGTGTGCCATTGCGAACATGCACTGTACCCATTTTAAGATTGCGGCTAGTACCATCTCCAACCAATCTGCTTTGTCGGTTGCCCGTTCATGTTTACATCTACTCTCGATTACGGGAGAGCCAGCTATTTTTTTGTTGAACTGGTGTGGGTATGCTCTGGTCTTTGGCCTTGGACCTGATCTTGGCTCACCATCCTAGACATCACAAAAAAAGCTCAGGTGCATTCGTTTGCTTTCAAACAGGCCCCATTACGACTTTTAAATGAGGCGCACAGTGGCCGCCTGCATGTTTACAATGATGGCTGAGTCACTGCTACGAGTTCGGCTGGAGCGGTGTAGATTCCAGCAAGATCCGTCAAAATACAGCTAAGAACGTCACACGTAACATTAACTATAGCTGCTGCGCTCGTAGGCGTCCGTGCATCTCTTCATTTCGATCAGGAGGAACCACTCCATCCGCGGTCAATATTCTGTGATTCCAAGGCAGCACTGCAGATTTTGCCCTCCGCATTACGTCATGGATCACATGAGCAGCTCGCCACAGTGATAAGGCAAGACCACCATCAGGTAGTTGACGAAGGGCGGGAGGTAATACCTCAGTGGTTTCCTAGCCACTGCGGCATCCATGAAAATGATCAAATCGGCGCAGCTGCTCGATCTGTCCATGACGGCTTCAACTGCATTGCCATTCCTCTTTAGAGAACCACCTCAGCGCCCCTGCGCGCAGCCTAACGAATTCATCCCACTTTACAAGCGCGCGCTTTCACACCCTGGACGATAAATTTACTGCTTCATATTCCACCGAGCCTCGCACGACCTCACTGCACCCTTCCTGCCCGTCTGTGGCTTGAAGTAGCATATTCATATGCGTACTCCTTTGATTGGGTGAACGAACAAACGCGAGTTAACGACATCTTAGTTGAAATCGAGAAAAAGAAATGGGCATGGCAGAACATGTAATGAGGAGGGAAAATAACCGATGGTCATTAAGGGTTACGGACTGGATTACAAGAGAAGGGAAGCGTAGCAGGGGGTGGCAGTAAGTTAGGTGGGCGGATGAGATTTAGAAGTTTGCAGGGACTACACGGCCACAATTAGCACATGACCGGGGTAGTTGGAGAAGTATGGGAGAGGCCTTTGCCCTGCAGTGGGCGTAGCCAGGCTGATAATGATGATTCCTTTGTGATCGGAATGACCAATAGCCCACTTGTGACCGCGCACTTTCTTTCCGAGGGCCCATGCTTCAACCCCAAGAGACCAGCCCTTTCAGCTACACCAGACGAGATGGACAAGCGCCCACTTCAAGAACCAGTAAGATTCTTGGAAACTGGCCTACACGAACATCAGTGCGACCGGCCATAAAGACGCTGCTGCGTTATTTATGACATACCAAACTGTGCGACAAAGTGTGACTGTGCCCTGCCTGAAGCTGAATGTATTAGTGAGATGTTGACAATGTATGGCTATGTGGCGACTTATCGTTTTCTGTGTGACAGCCCTCCTCCCACCCACCCCCACCTTCACCCTCCATCAGAGTGTTCTGTACTGGGCTTCTTCTTTCCTCTTTTTCTCTCATTTTCCCACCCCTGTCCTCCCTTGCCTGGCGTAGGCTATCCAAGCCTGTCGTTACTTTACTATATATATATATTATATATATATATATATATCTGAGCAGTACACGCAATGGTAAAGCTATCTAATATTTCACCGACCATTTTGACTAACGTCGACGGTTTCGCGTCGTACCTACACAACCTAGATAGCACACGGCCTGTTCACTCCCATCCATGACGTCGTGCTACTGGCCCAGCTGCCATAGTATCTAATGGGTATACTCCCGAGTAAGCCTCGGTGATTTTGACGTCACCGCTTTCGACACGCCAGCCTTGGAAATGGAAATTTTGGGCCAGTAGCCCGACGTCATGGATCTGAGTGAACAGGCCTCGTGCTATCTAGGTGGCGTTGCTCGTACACCGTGGTGGTGCGACGCCTGCAACGCCTCTGGCGGTATACTCCTCGTCCCGTCAACGTCGTGAGACGCCTGGTGGCCGCCAGGGGGGTGGTATTCTGTAAGAGTCCACCTAGTGAACTGTCCATTTCGGCCACCGCTGATTGGCTAGGGCCGCTCGTCTCCTCCTCTCTCGTACAGCTGCATCCAATCAGCAGCGGCCGAAATGAACAGTCCACTATAGGTTGACTCTTACAGAATACACCCCTCCTCCTCCCCTACCCCCCCAGGGCGCTGTTCCTTCTGCGCAGCAGGAGTTGCGTGCAGCAACTTTTAGAATTTGCACCGCCTCGAAATTCGTATCTACCCCGTAATCCTCTATCACAGGTGTCCGACGTGCGTCTCTCGACTCGGAAATCTAACGTTCAGTCTTCACCGCAGAAGCCACAGGTTTTAGGCCTACATACGTCGCCCTGACAACTCGGGGCCTTTCCCAAGTGTTGTGTAGCTGCATCTCGAGACAAAAAGAAAAAAAAAAGAAGAAAAATGTGAATGAAAACCGAAACAAACGCAGCAGCAGATTTCCGGGTTACGAGTACAAAAACAAACAGCTCTCTTTCTTTATCCGCAGGAGCTGCGACGATATCTGTGTACAGTCAGTGTGTGGGCTCCAGTGTGCTCTTCCACTCGAAAGCTTCATTCCACGCGATGATGAACCCCGCGGCTGAGCGCCGAGCACTATAGCGGATTGGGGGGGGGGGGGGGGGGGTGGCAACCAACCAGGAGACAAGCAGCACACGGGAGAGATCTCCCGCGCGTGGGGCCTATATATACAGGCTACAAGGCCGGCCACCCGGCAAATGGGCGCGCCCGAGATAGGGCGCCACGACCGAAGAAACAAAACACCAAACCGACCGTCGGCGCATGCGGTGACGCGACGCAAACACAAGCGCGCACACTCGCCCACGTATAGAAGCGAGCAAACAAAAACAGATGAACGAACCCATATCTCGCAGCTTCTTTCATTAGCTCCGCGATCCTCTTTGCGACCGCATTGTGTGTGTGTGTGTGTGCGCCGACAAGCACGCGCTGGTGAGAAGCGAGGAATACAGAAACACACACACACACATGGACGGATGGCCCGGGGAGGGGTGAGGGGGGTGAGGCGCAAGCACACGCCCACGCCGAAAATCGAAAACACACGCAGACATACTCGGACACACAGACAGAAGCAAGAACTCAGACAGACAAAAGCCGGAAGTCGTACACGCAGACATGAAAACACAACAAACACAAACGTACACTCAAACACACATGAAACACGCACTCTCTACAGTTGTGAAAGCAGCGGCCTCCAGCGGTGAGGGCATAGCGGCTGCAGCTACAGAGATAAAAGTAGAAAAGGCTTAGAAAGGAGCTGAGCTCTTCCGTCTACAAAGCCCGAGGAAGGCGAGAATAGAACCCGCATTCAGCAAGCACAGACGGTTAACGGGATAGAAGGGGGCGGGGAGGGGGGTGGTGTGGCGAAGGGAGGGGGCGCGCTAACTCACTTAAGCAGCGGCGTTCCCAGAAACGCACGCACGACGTGCGTATATAAATTCGCCCACGCACGCCGACAACGCTAGGGGGCGCTGCGGGAGCTTGACGTGTCGCCGTTTGCCGAGCTTTAATAACACCGCACGCACAAGCCGCGTTGACCTTTAACTCGCGCGCTTTAACGAGCCGCGCGAGACTTTCCGCGAACCCTTGTTTCCTGAATGAGCTATCTCGCCTATCTGTCGCGCCCACCTATATCGTTTTTTTTTTCTTGTTCCTTTCTTTTGCGTTCCTTTTTTTTCTGTATAATGACAGCTTATGCAGTCATTTAATCGTGGCTCCTGCCAGGGCGGAGCTTCTAGAAATCTGTCCGACAGCTGAGATTAATATTCCTGACAACTCAAAAAAAGAAAGGAAAAGAAGAGCGAGCGACACAGATTGAACGCTTATGCTCTGCGAGATATGAATTCCAGGCTGGCAGGTTGTTGCTCCGACGTCTGTCGTTAGCGCACGTCGAACGACCTGTTTTTGCTTACTTCTTTGTTCTGCAGTTAGCGCCGACTATTCGTCATTAAGCAGAGCGCTAATTTAGGCCGGTTGTTGCATACTCGACCGAAGAAAGAAGCGGGGCTTTAGAACAGATTGCACAGCAGACGACACACACGAGCGCTCTGCGTGAGTTCTCGGCTGTACGTCCCGGTCTCGAAGTGAAACTTCTTTCTTCAAGTGCCCATAAAGGCAGAAAGCTTGTCATGTAAATATGAGTGTCGCATATCGTAAAAGCTCACAGAGCCTAAAGGCGAGTTGTTGATAGCGATAGCGAAGTACTAGGGGATTACACGGAGTAAGTAAGGCTCGTAATTTTTGGGCGCCCTGTGGCAGTAAACATTTGCTTACTGACAAGCGGGGTGTCACGCACACAAGGACACACGTCGCAAGGATGGACCCTATAACCGCAAGCACTCACCGTCACAATGCTGGGTAGTCATGAAGAGCACGGAAAGGCGCGTGCTTGTCCCGAAGCAGACGTTCTGCGCCCCCCTCCCCCCTCGTTCGTAATTTCAACTACACCGCGTCTGCAAAACTTAGTAGATCACGTGATCCCACGTACTCGGCAGCAGTGGCAACGTGCCGTCTTGTCCCGGTGCTAAAAAAATAGGTTATTCATATTTGCAGGAGCAAGCGCATGACGTCTGGCACTCAACGCATAATTTCAAAAGACCTGAATCAACTGACACCCTCTGAGATCACGTCGATACCAAGGTATATGTAAATTGGTAGCGAGGCTTCTACTGAAGCCCGCGTGTCGAGAAAATGGCGGCTCGTTGCAACTATCGCCATCCGCGTATCGGGGTGGGGGTGGGAGGTGTACAAATAAAAAATATATAAAGAAGAATGACGTCACAACCGGAAATGGCAGCGACGTCAAGATCTATGCTGCTTGACGCAAATGTATGCTTTTTTTCTTGCCGTCCGGTGTTTTGACCACTATGCAAGCAGTTTTCTTTTGAGGCTGAGCTGAGCTTGCGAATCGCCTCAGCTGAGGGGCCAAGGTGCCATTAAACTATAGCAGTATCGTATGTCGTAATGTGAACACAATTACGCTGTTATTGACGGCAGTTGCTCAAGTACGTTCCTTAGGAGGGTGAGCGAATAGGATGGAAATAGATTACAGTGCCATAAACGTTTCAAAAGCAACTTCGCTTTCATTCGTCTAGAATAATGCGACCAATATAATTGACCAAGTAAGACCTATGTTTCCATGAATGAAAAGTACTATGGCCAGCACACAGCCGTAATGTATAGCAGCATATGCGAAACGCTTTTACAGAATCATTCGCAATTCCGTGCGGCACCGTGTATTAAAATCCAAGAGTTATTGGACAAGACAACATTTCCCCACATTATCATTTAGAAAACATTCGACTTACTAATTTCGCTGCCCGTCCGAGCGGCCGTGATACGGAGAGTGAACGAACATAGCGCGACATTTCTTCGCAGAGCGTTCCGCATTTATCGTAGCGACGACAGACAGCGCGTCGGATGCCGCCGCGTGAACTTGCACGATAACAAAAAAACCTGCACTCACATCTTTCGTTGAAGAATGCCGTGCGCTAGGTTACGCAAAATTTGAAGTTAAGCGCACGCAAAACTTTGAACAAATGCGCAAGGAAATAAAAGAAACTTGGACGATTCCACCGCGCTCAAGTCAGTAACGCCATTCCGCACGGCGTGATAGCTGACTTGCAGTCTTGCCAAGTCTTGCGCCAGAATCCCTGGTTGGTAGGGGCCATCGAGAGCGAAATAAGAAATCGTGAAAGAGAAAAAAATATACCTTTGCTATTTTAGCCACGCAAGAATATCTGAAACGGAATACTTAATTGTATGACAGTGTACCGATTAAAAATTTTTGAACATTTTTATTCCCATAGGTTTTCTAGCTTCAGTGTTTGTCCCCCCCCCCCCCCCTCAACTAGTCGTGCTTCAACCGTGCACCACTAACTGATATCTCTGGCGGTAGGTTCTGGCGCGCTTTTCGTTCCAAGCTTCGCGAACTATTTAGATGGACCTCGTCGATACAACATTGGCCCTACGTCGCCACGAAACAGCTACAAAATGATTCTGACAGCGACGGCACTGATGTCAGATACTCAGCAGCAGTAGCAACGTGCCGTCTTGTCCAGGCGCTAAAAGGTTCTTCATATTTGCAGGTTAATCTAATCGTTCTGTTCGCACCGACTAAACCCGTCACTTCAACACAGACCTCCAGCCGGTGTGCACCGGCGTGAAGCGTCTCTTCTGTGTCGGTTATGGCTTGGAGTGGCCTTCACAAATGCCTACTCATGCAGCACTAATTGGAATGGCTGATAGTCCTGCATGTGATGTTTGCGCATGCGAGGAGAACATTGACCACATATTGTGCCATTGTCCTCAATTTCAAGCACAAAGACAGTGTTTGTCCGACACATTGAGGAAACTAGACGATCGTCCTCTGAGTGAACAGACAATATTAGAGCACCGTCCCGACCGATCATCGGCTCAGAAGGCAGTGAAGGCACTTTTGTGTTTTCTCAGAACTTCTGGTTTGCTCGAGCGACTTTAACTGAAGTGCTGTCCGTACACGTACCTACACCTTCTCTCTCCCTTCTTTCTCTTCCCCTTCTCCCTTCCCCCAGTGTAGGGTAGCCAACCAGACTAGTGACTGGGTAACATCCCTGCCTTCCTGTATTCTTCTCTCTCTCTCTCTCGTTCTGTACTTACATTCAATCACACCCGTGGTTGCCGCTGCTGCTGAGTATATTCTTGCGTTTTGTGATATATATTCATTCTGTGAACTGTGCCTTATAATAAATGCCAAAAGAAAGCAAGGACAAAGATTTTGTGAAACAGTTATACGAATTTCGCAGAGAACTGCGTCTTGAAATTAATTCTATCAAGGAAAGTGTAAGGTACTGCTCGGATACTAGCGACAGTGCATACGAAATTCAAAAAGGATGTTAGGGAGCTAAAACAGGAGACAAAGAACTCATGGAAGAGAACACGCAACTTCAAACGACAATAAGAGACTACAAGCTCGGGTGGACGAGCTAGAGCGGTACCAAGGACTAAACAACAGTGAAGTAAAAGGTCTGACTGATGGCTGCGATGAAACGGCAGCTATCAAGGCTATTGGCCATACACCGGGTGAAGTCATTGATGGCTTCGACATTGATATTTGTCACAGGGTCGAAACCCCTAACCGTAGGGGAAGAACCTTGTTGCGCGCTCTCGCATCGCTCCTATAGCGCAGTGCTATACGGACAAAAGCCCGAAAGGAGCGGCTGACTACTCACTCACTTCAGTACGAAGGAGTCTCAAGGCCCGTGTTCTTAAATGAAGACCTAATAGGGAACAATAAACAGCTGATCGGTGCTCCCTTTCCTGTAAAAGAGTTGTTGGTTGAAAGTATGTCCGGAGCAGTAACGGCAAAGTGCTTGTGTGCCGAGGTGATTCGACGCCTGTATTGCGCACCGTGTCGATGACATATGTAGATCGCATCACAGCAGACAGTCTGCTCAAAGAAACTGATCACGGAAACGCACGAACTGCTCGTATTTTATTGTTGTTGCTGCTGTTGTTGTTGTTATTGTTGTTTTTCTCAAGTTTGTCCATTCTTGCGCCGGTGATGTCGGCTCTAGGGGCGGAAGGATACATGATTCCTGAACAGATACAACGACACCTCTGTCCGAAGTTCTTATTTTGCCGCTCCGTGAAGTGTTTTTACATAAACGCTCGTTCAATTTGCAACAAGTTTGTTGAGCTTATTGTGTTAATGTTGAGCTTATTGTGTTCGATGTCCTGATGACATCTGAAACGTGGTATGTAGCTGATAAAGTGCCATCGCTTCCAATGTATCACACGTATTTTACTAACCGTGTAATCAGGCGTAGAGGTGGTGGCGTCTCGATTCTTGTCCTTTCTTCGCTTGAATGTCAATTAATCCCAGAGTTATCTCTTGTACCCGAAAGTGTCGAGGTACTCTCGCTTCTCAGCAGCCGCAGTGTATTTTCAGTTTTCTGTCGCCCCGCAAATAGCGATGCATCAGAATTCTTGAAATACTTAGACAGTCCTTTTTCCAGTTTGTCGATGAAAATAAGTACGCTGTTTCCTGCGGTGGAGATATTAATATTGATACGTTGAGTGACAGCCCACTGCGATCTGATTTTGATATTATTGTATGTTCCAACGCGTGCACAATACACTCGCCGTGGTTGCTTAGTGGCTATGGTGTTGGGCTGCTGAGCACGAAGTCGCGGGATTGAATTCCGGCCACGGCGGCCGCGTTTCAATGGGGGCGAAATGCGAAAACATCCGCGTACTTAGATTTACGTGCACGTTAAAGAACCCCAGGCGGTGCTAATTCACGGAGTCCCCCACAACGGCATACCTCGTAATAAAATTATGGTTTTGCCACGCAAAACCCCATAATTTAATGTGTGCACAAGCTTCAGTAAATCTCCGACTCATGTTATGCTGCAGTCAGCAACACTGCTCGACCCATTTGTAACGAGTGTTGAGTTATCCCTAACAAAATATGGTGAAGTCTGCTGTGACTTGAGCGATCGTCCGGGAATATATCTATGCGCTCTGAAGCGCACAACTACAGGGACTCATTACAATGTGATCGTTATTATCACGTAATAGCTGAAAGTAATCTTGAAACGTTGCGGATAGAAATGCGCTATGGGAAGACATATACTGCGCAGGCTACGCAAGTTCTGCATACGAGGTGTTTGTAATTTGTATTGAGACATTTATGCGCGGAGCGCTTTCCAAGTAAGAAAGTATCGAGGCATAGGAGAACTAGAGAGCCCTGCATCAACCTCTCCTTACTTCATAGCATTAATACTAAAGACAGACTTTATAAAGCTTTCGTCCAAACTTGACACGTGCCTGCTTTGTTGCAGTAAAGGGCGTGCCGAAAGTAATTGTACAGGGACATAAGACTGGCCAGCACGCAGTATTATGCAGACATATTTCAGCGTAACTCAGGTCGCAGTGATGTTCTCCGGAGGCAACCAGTCACTCTTCTTAAGTATGGTAGTAAAAATAGAACACCCGATAGCTCGGGAAGACTCCCGAGCTGAATGAGACAGACTGACCAGATACAACGACGACACAAAGATGTACCAACAAGCCAGAAGAACATTCCCACCACTACACAAATACCTAATCAAGGCACAAGTGGCCCCACGCCTACTGCAAACAAATACCTCCCCGAACAGGTTTCAACTTAGAACGACAGAAAGCTGAGCTAGATGGTAAGGATTCATTATGCAAAAAAGAGGTGAGGCGTGCAGACAGGACACAAGAGTAGAGAAGTGGACAACACATTCGTGTTGTCCACTTCTCTACTCTTGTGTCCTGTCTGCACGCCTCACCTCTTTTTTGCAGGTTTCACCTCAAACGGATGCTCCCTGAAGTACACAAATACACATGTCAGATATGCAAACAGAACACAGCTACACTCAAACACATGCTATGGGAATGTAATGCCCAACGCGAAAGAAAAAAAAAAGCGTTCGCAGCTTACTCTAGTGGTGCAAGACTGGAGTCAACAGCGCTGCTTGTGATCACTTAGCTTTTACGCGGCTTGCCTAAGTTGTTTGTAGGTTTCGCGAGGTTATGCAAGGTTTTGCTAAGTTGGTGGTAGGCTCGGCTAAGTCGTTTCTAGGTTTTGCGAGGTTATGCTAGGCTTTGCTGAGTTGTTGTCTAGGTGGGCTTGAAGCTGGAAGTTTTCGAGCAGTCGCAGGGGCCGGGATCACTTTCTCGGCGACGCCGAGCGTTCAGGCGCTGACTCTCGCGTTCCCTGGACTGAAACTCGGGATCCTCGATTCGGCGTCGCCTCTTCTCAGCCGCAGCTTCGGCGCGGTGTTCCGGATCAGCTCGCCGGCGACGCATCACTTCTCGCTCGGCAGTACGGCGCTCTTCCTGGTAAGCCGCTTCTTCTTCGGGCGTCCGGACTTTCTTCGGTCTTCCCATGGTCGCAGCACGTACGCACGGAGTAGAAGAGGCGAGAGCGTGTGTCGCCGCGCCGGCTGTTCCGAGCTTTTACTCGCCTGTTACATCACGACTCCGCCCTACGTGCGTGGGGTGCGAGGAGGTTACGTGGCTCGGTGCTCTCGCAGGTGGTTGCTAGGCAACGCTAGGCGGCGCACAGCTGGGCTGAGTTTTCTGGTAACCCTCCACGGCGGAACTAAAGCTTAAACAGGTCCGCTGTTAAAACGGACTAAACTCCGAGTCCATATCGCTGAGGTGGGTAACCGCTGTGCGCAGCTCCGACCTCGGCGACCATCTATGGCTTGTCCAGCAGGCCCGCGAGGTGGCGCTGAGACAAGGTCTCGACGTCCCGTCGTGGAAGACCTGAACCCGGGTCGTCAAATACCTGCCGGACAGTTCAATGTAGGTGTTACCAACCAACGATAGCATTAACTTCAATGGAACCCAAGTGAGCGGCCCCTCACAATTTACTCTAGTGAAATAAGTGACCACAAAGTAATCCACGCCACATTCACCCTAACCCTTTCCCCACGTCAATCTCATAAAAAAATATTGCGTCTTTATGATGAAGGCAATTAACGAATTAGAAGAATTTTACGATGAATTTGAAACGGTCCTTTCCAACCGATTTGGTCGAGAAAACTGGCCCCTTTTTAAAAAAAATATGGCACACTGAACTGAAACATACAATCCGACATTGTCGATTCATGTTAACCGCCATAAACCATGGTTCATAAAAAGTCTTAAAACACAGGAATATAAGAAAAGAGTTCCTTTTTTCGTCAAGCTAAGCAAAATTCGATCACTCGTAGAACAAGTACTACGTAGCAGAAGGCATATACAGCAATCCGCGCACGCAAGTACACTTACTTTCTTTTCGAGCTGGCTAACATGATAAGTGAAAATTCAAGGAAATTTTGTCAAATAATTAACCCACAACCATCCCGCACCAACGCCTCACTGAATGAGCAGGGTGAAATCCTGTCGGACAGGGGCACTGCTAACACATTTATTAGCGCCTTTTTCTTCAGTGTTCACTGAAGAATCCCACGCACTCTTACCTACCCTTCTTGTCCCGTCTATGCCTGCGATGCCTGCTGTCATTTTCTCGGTACATGGAACTTCAAGTATAATAGCTAATACTAAACTATCGTCCTCTGCAGGTTTCGACGGAATCACAACGAAGTTTTTAAAAGAAACACTAAATTCATATCTGCGGCATATCTAATTAACATTGCTGTTTTCACAGCCACTGTCTTCTGGAAACCTCCCGAATGAACGGAAAGATTTCTTACCCGTAAGCCCCCGCCACTTAATGTGAACGCTGTTGTAGACTTTCGGTAAACATCGATCTTACCTCGTCACCCAAGTTCTGGCGCTATCTTGGTGGTCTTGAGATTTGTTGTCGACATCGGTGCATGAAGACCCAGCTTATAGTAACGTGCAGACGGCTCACCGTGTCACTAGCTTGGATTGACGTGGCTTCAGGTGGCATATACGCTCTTCTACGTTCACTCTAAGTCGTGTCTTGAAACCACGGAGGAGGGAAACATATAGGAGGGAGCATACCGCAGCGCAATGAAGCCGAATCTGATGGCTCAGCACGTGATCGCACGTCAAAGTGCGCAGTTGGTTTTAGTGCTCCCGCTCTGCAGTCAGAGCCACGGCAGGGCAGCTGAACAAGGGCGCACCGAATAAAAACTGCTGACGTAGCTACTGGGTACCAAGCGCCACCGCAAATCTCGATTGTTGCTCCGTGATCTCGACGCAAGCGGTCACGTGTTGGGCCACTACTGTGGCTTCACGGAGCGTTCGCTTGCCAAGGCGGGCTGCGTGACGTAATGATCCCTTCTGTATTTTTTCTTCCTTCATGTTTGAAACGATTGAAAATTAGCCACGCACACCCACACGAGCGCCTTGAAAACGCTTAATTTGAGTGAATGCAACGGCACGGAATAAACGAAGACATAAGTACACATAGAACGCCGACCACAAGTGCATGTTGTGCTTGTAGTGAATACAGTATATCCATTTTTTTTAGAAGAGACGTAGAACGAGGGAAAAGCGTGTTTGTGCATGCGTTTGCATATCTGATACCATTGCACGTGCAACGCAGGCAACGTATACAACGGCACGATATGCACAAGAACATAATTAAGTACGCGTGCCTCGTTCTACGCGTCTTCTTCAAAACGTATATTGCGTACACTACAAGCACCATAGGATCTCGACGCGCACATTCTACTTGTCTTTCATGTCTCTTTTCATCATTGTTTTGTGCATTTCAATTTCCTCCACAGCTCATTTCCAATATGATTTCCTTGGCTTCCTTGCATGTTATCACACACACATTATATATATACATATATAGTATAAATGACTTTGGTCTGCTCCGGACCGCGTTCAGTTGCACTTCGCGTCTCGAAGAGGCAGTACATATGTCGAGTAAGGTCCTGTACAACTTTGTAATGCGGTCCGGGACCTAAAAGGTCTGCGATGTAATGCTAACGCATTTCTCTCGCATTTACCACTTATTCAGCACTGAATTTTTTCATAAAATAACCGTCTTCTTGAGACGCGAGAGACGCGGCTATCAGTGGAAAGCGATAAAAAGAAAGAAAAATCGAGGAGCCATTTCACTCTGTGGAGATGCATGACCAGCGAAGCTTTCGCACATCACGCAGGGTACCCGTGTTCATTTTCATCATTTGGTAATGTTAGTGACGATAGCTTTGTGATTACTGTGATTTACACCGATTGGTTCAGTTACATCCTTAGGCAGAATCTTGGCCAAAGTTAAATATACACACCACCATTGATGAGTAGTTGGGTGACTTGGACTAGCGTGGCACATCAAACTCTTCTAGCACAAACTGAGTAAACCATTTCTTGTCCTGTTTCGATATGTCCACATTGCAGTCTCCAACGACGATCACAGGGGTAGTGTCATCGTGGCTAAGCCATGAAAAAGTGCTTGGTCATGAACTTCTCGATATCACACTTGGGTGTGCCTGGAGACAAATACGCAGTGGGAATCAAAATTCCGGGTTTCGTTTGTACGGCACAGACATCCCCATAGTCGGTGGGGTTGTCCTCTTGTGAGTCAAGGCTGTGTGGTTGTACATACCCATTGTCCTTTGTATATATGGCAACGCCTCCTGTTCCCGAGTCCATGTGACGTTCACAAACGATTCCAGTACACCCATAGACTTGAAACAAAGCATCTTGATTGATTGATTTGTTTTATTGTTATTATTATTGGCAGACGTATACAGCTTCGCTGCAAAAATAGAAAAGCGAGCGAACACAGATTCTTGTTCAGCTAAACGGCGTTATTTCGGAGCGAGGGAAGTGTTCTACGTTCGGCTGCCGGCGTAAGCGTTGTTCGCACTGGCTTTCTGGCTAAGCAGTTGTTCTGCACAGATTGCTGGAATGCGCCGGTTTTGAGCGAGAGGGCACCGTAAACCCTCAGCTAAAACTCTCTATTCACGTTAACAAGCGCAACAACGCATCAGAACGCCCTTTGATATACTCATTTCTCGATTCCAAAACACACCCTCGGTCATCGACATTCCGTGGGAGGTGGGGGGGTGGAGGGCTGGAAACCTAACAGCTTCCGTTTCGGCTTGGCACTTCTAAGCTGCGGACAGGCAATACAGTCTAGCAGTGTTTTGGCGACAACGCGCCGTGGAGCCGTCGCCCGAGAGGGTCGCAGCAACGGCAAAGATTTCGACGCACCCAGTCGGGTAGCGCCGCCAAAACGAGCGCCATACCGTCGAAACGAGCAACAACGACAAGAAAAAAACAAAAGAAAAGCCGGCAGATTCCACGACCATTGGGAATCGATGTTATGTGAAGCAGTGTGCGGGGAGCCGACCAAGTTAACGAAACGACCACGAGAGAGACAGAGAGAGAGCAAATGATAAATGAAAGGTAGGGAGGTTAACCAGGACTGAGCCCGGTTGGCTACCCTACACTGGGGAAAGGGAAAGGGGGACGGAAAGATTTAAAAAAAAAAAGGAAAAGAGAAAGTCCACTGGAGATATCAGTCGGTCACTCAGTCTGGATCACAGACACTGACTCAATCCAGTCGCTTTCAAATATCGCAGCAGCGCTTTCGTGGCCTTTTGTAGCTGTGATATGCGAGGCCATGATCCCAAGATCTTGTTCAAGGTGAACGGCTTTCCATCTAGCTGATGGAGAGCTGTGCAGAGGTCTTGCCTTTCATTTTCATATGATGGGCAGTAGCACAGTAGGTGTTCGATGGTTTCCTCGACACCGCAGGCATTGCACTCGGCGCTATCAGCCATTCCAATCAGAAATGCATAAGCATTTGTGAATGCGACGCCCAAACGTAAGCGGCACAGCACTGTTTCCTCATTTCGCGGAAGACCTGGTAACAGCCGCAGTTGCATATAGGGATCGAGGGAATGCAAGCGATGGTGAGTGAATTCAGGTGTGCGCCACTTCTCCAATGTCAAAGAGTGCGCTAGCTTGCCTAAGTGTTGGGCTGCGTCGGTCCGCGATAAAGGTATTGAAACAAGGGTTGCTCCCTCGTGAGCTTTTCTAGCAGCTTCGTCAGCGAGGTTGTTGCCGGAGATACCGCAATGACCAGGCAGCCACTGAAACACGACGTCGTGTCCTTTCGCGATCATGTGATGGTGCATTTCTCGTATCTCCGACACGAGTTGTTCACATGACCCGCGACGAAGAGATGCCAGAAGACATTGTAAGGCCGCCTTCGAATCGCAGAATATAGCCCACCTATTAGCCGGTTGGTTATTAATATAATCAACGGCACCTCGGAGGGCAACAAGCTCCGCACTAGTCGATGTTGTCAAGTGCGAAATCTTGTATTGGATGCTTAGTGAATGGGATGGTATAACCACTGCGCTGGTGGAGCTGGTCTGAGTGGAAGAGCCATCCGTATATATATGTACTCGATCAAAGTAGAAAGTGTGCAAACAATCCAGAGCTGCTTGCTTCAAGGCCAAGGTAGGCAGGTCGGTCTTCTTTCTTATCCCTGGAATCGTAAGACGCACTTGAGGTTGTTTTAAACACCACAAAGCTGAGGTTGAACGTGCAGAGGGTGTGAAACCCGATGGTAAGGAGGCACGATGGATGTTGACCTTGTTGGAGAAGGACGCCTGTGGTCGTCGTTCTGGCAGGCACGCAAGAAAGCTTGACTGCATCCGTGAAACATGACGAACATGGGCTCTAAGCGTTTCGGTGCTAATGTAAGTTGTGATCGGATGGTCTTGAGCGATTATAATGGTTCCAGCTGTCGAGGCGCTGCGCGGAAGGCCTAGGCAAACACGTAGTGCCTGTGCCTGCACGCTCTGAAGTTCTCGAAGATTTGACTTGCATGTTTTAGCAAGCACGGGGGAGCTATAGCGTAGGAATCCGATGAACAGTGCTCGATATAACTGTAGCATGGAGCCCACTGACGATCCCCATGTTTTGCCGGCGATGAACTTGAAGACGTGAACAGTAGATGTGAGCTTCTTCTTTAAGTGGGCAACATGAGGGCTCCAAGTGAGGTCCCGGTCTACAATGACACCCAAAAACCGGTGATTTCTCTTGTAGGAGATAGGCAAAAAAAACCACCACGACCACGACCACGAGAGCACGGAGAGGTAGGCGGCTGTTTCCTGACCTACATGGACACGCACGTCATGAAATTCATGCCAACGCCTATCATTTACGTTCGTCACGCACGCTTCTCGTACTATGCCAATTTTGGTAACTACCAAATTAAACGACCGTGAGAGCACCAAGATGTAGGCTGCTAGATAGATAGCGTCAGAGTGCCAAATATTCGCCAGGAAATGCTCCGCATTTGAAGAATCGCCTCAGACTGCCTTTGTTGCCCAGGCTGGAATTATCGTCAACCAGGCGCTACTTACACATTTCCTTGCGATTACGTACCCGCCGCAGTAACCTGGTGGCCGTGGCGCTGCTGGATCTAAGCCGCTGTGGGTAGCGGTCGTGGCTTGGATCCCGGCCGCGGCGACCGTGTTCTGATGGGGGCGGAGTGCAAACAAACCTCGTGTACCCGTGCTTTAAGGGGACGCAGGCTGAAGAACCCCAGGTGGTCAGAATTAATCCGGAGTCCCGCCCCCCCCCCCCCCTCAACGGCTTGCGTCACAACGAGATCGTGATTTGGCCACGTAAAATCCGAGAATTTAATTTTTAGTTTCTTCTACTATTTCTGCAACGCTCATCAGCCTCAGCTTCTGCGATCGCATACTTTGGCTTAGAAATCGAAAAGCCCTAATCTTCTTTTTTTTTTCTTGTTAGAGCTTCGTCACGTCGTTGTAGGTGGAGCTTATGACGTCATGCACAATCCATAATTCATGCGTCTCGCATTTCAATAAATGCCAGTGGGAATTTTGAGTTGGCGTTTTCTTGTGCCGGTGCTTTGTGTCGGAGCCTAATTGTGTACAGCGCCTAGAAGATGTGATTGATGACGATGAGCGATTGCGTACGCTTTAGAAGGAGGGGGGGGGGGTCGAACAAATAAAAAAAGCGAGGTAATCTGCCATACTGCTCACCATTTGAGGTAGTGTCAAGCAGTGCTTGACGCTTGCTGGCTAAAAAAAAAAAAACTTTTTATAGAGTGCTAAGATGATCGAGGCGTGCAGAATTTTATCCGCACGCCGTGGGGCAGTAGTCTCGCACGATCAATTTCGGGGATACCGTCGCGTTCGCGAGATTTCGCGTGACTCGGCAACGACCACCTCGAAGTACACGGCCGACAGCATTCATGGCAGCGTGAGAAGATAGCAAGCTTGGCACGGTGCCAGCCAGCAATGCTGTCTACCATGTATGCCGAGGCGTCCGGTGCCCAGTCACGCGAAATCTCGTGAAAGTGACGGGTATTCCCGATGGTGATCGCGCGCAAACACCGACCCCGATTGTCAGAGGACACAAAGAGCTTCGAAACATTTTTATTTGACAACAGCAAATATCTTCCAAGAAACTGGAACAACACGTCTTTTCTGCATGTCCATATACGGCATTCTGTATATAGGTAGTTGTATATATATATATACCCATGTGTAGATATATGTATATATATATAATTATATATAATATACACTATACCGGTACGATGTGGAAGGAACGCCGTCTCACCACTATAGAAATATATGTCAACAAATGGGACAGACCCATAGAAAATATATATATTACTCTCTGCGGTTGCGTCATATCAAGAAATGTTGTCTCGTGTGTTTCTAGTCGTTTCAAGTGTTTTGTCGTTTTTTTTCGTGTTTTTTTCTTCAATCTTTCATCGTCGTCTTTCTATACTTTCGTTCTCTTTGTGTGAAGCGGATAAAAAAAAAATAGTCGAGGTTTGGGGGACGTGGGAAGGTGACATGTGTTCATTTCTCACGCGAACGCGCAATAAAAAAATGCATATGTTTATAAAAGAAATCAAACAAACAAGCAAACAGACAACATAAACGAACAAATAGCAGCAGCGGCAACAACAACAGCAACAACATGAAAGCTCACACATGCACACTTCGTACATGAAGCCACACTCGCATGAAAAAAAAAAGAAAAAGGAAAACCTACCAACTACGCAACGATTCATATCGTACATATATCTCTCGTGTAAGGCCAAACGAATCGAGAACGCTGACACAGCGGACATATCTGTTATGCGAGAAATTCAAGACGCCTCTCGATTCAGAGAGATACGAGCAAAGTCGAAGGACTGGGCAGCGAAGGCAACGCCATCTTACGAAATTGATCGCAAACTAGGTTTAAAGTAAGCCTTGTCCCCTTACGGAACCTTATTCATACAGGCTAGCTGCTATGACGTCTATCAACTCTGTAAGAAGTACGTGAACCTATGTCACGGCTAATAATGTCGACCGGTATGACAGGGTTGCTAATGTCGACAGTTGTTTACCCACTGGAATGTCAAGGAACAGATCGTTTAAGGCGCGCGGATCATATATAAACCGGATGAAACAGATATGTGAGATATATTGTCAATAGTACGTCTGTAGGAAGTCGATGAAGTCTGATAGAAGTCTGGAAGGGTATCTAGATTGCCTAAACTTAGTTTCATAACTTGAGAGAACGTTCTCGAGGCAAAGTTCATGCCCCACAATTTGATTCAGACAAAATCAGAAATACAAAAAAATACCGTGTTATTTAAGAATGGATTTAAAACGTAAGCGCTACCGCTACGGCCGTCATCCAGTTGCCATCTGCATAGCAGAGAATGCGCGGTGACATGCATGATTCGTTAATATGCATGAGAGTAGGTAATCGCAAAGCTAACTTGTCAACGCTGTTTCAAGCACTATAGCCTTCATAAAGATAAGGCCTTATATTCTGTAGACGTTCTGTAGACGTTCTGTAGACTTCCCGCTGACCGTACTGCTTTGTTATGGGCTTGGTAACCTCTGTATACCGTCCACAGAGATGAGCGGCATTAACACGCCTGGTTTCCTTCGGTCTACTGTGTACCCCTGAATTCGGAGCGGGTCGTTCGTGGCAACTCTACAGACACTAAGCGACAAAAAAAATTATAATGTCGTTAGTCCACGGGAAGTCTGCATATAGAAAATCTTAAGACTTCACAACACAATGCGTCTGTAATTTTATTTCAATGGACTGTTAAAATAAACATCTCTGAGGGAGCCGCCAGGTGGAGTACTTGAAGCTTTTATACAGAACGATCGTCAGTCGAAGCGATCGGTCTTCTGGCGCCTATTATGCAAAGCAGTGCCAGAACGTTTTAGTTAGTCTGTGGCGTCGCAGATAACGAAGACGGCATTGAGTGCCTCACTCTCACATTATTTCTAAACTTGCGGGAGCTGGGTTTGCACGAGCCCATCTTTCGCAACCTAACTCGCTCTCTCAAGGCGCACTGCGCAGTGGATTCTCATCCGTCACGGAGGCCAAGCCGCGGTTATGCGTTTCTCTCCCGTTTGCCCGCTGTCTAACGTTGGGCTGGAACCGGTGTGTAACAATGGCCCCAGGAGCGCACAATAGACCATAGATGTTCAAGCACTGATGTTCGCAGCGGCTGGCAGAGCGAGGGGGACAGCGGGGAAAGGGTCCGCGAAAGAAGTTGTTCCATTGTCGCCGAACGAAGGGGAGAATCTATTCTCGGAGGACAAGGCGGTTTGGGTGAGGACGCCGAGTGAAACGTGCTCGCCTCTTACGTGGCTCTTCTTTGCTAAGTCACCTTGCGAAATTGCGGCCTCTGTTTTATGAGGTTTCGCGATGTTGCTGCGTTCCCTCGCATGTCTTCTGCAAGCATTTTGCAAGAACACTCCGAAAAGTGATCGCTCAAACAAATCAGCAAGAAAAACGACGGGGTCGGGGGGGGGGGGGGGGCTGAGGGAAAGCTTTTTGGCAGTGGAAGGTGCGAGATTAACCAGACAAATAACGTACAGTGATGAACAACTGAAGGAGTTGCAATTCGAGTGGGTGTTGCCTTTGGGACGCTCCGCTGTGTGAGTCAAATAGCTTACGCCAAAGGTGCTCTATGACGGCCATATGAAACTCGAACGGGAGAGGGTAAAACGCCTCTTTCTAGCAAATAGAAAGAAAAATAAACGCAGAAGTCGGAGTCACGCCGATATAGTGTAAACTGGAGAAGGTAGCGACGAAAGAACGCGTTCTACCGAAAGCTCGACGAGTCATTCAAGTGTCGCGCCATAATGGAAGCCAGGTTTCGCGTGACCTCTAAGTGAGATAACTCTGCCGCCACCACGGGCATAAAAACGAAGGGACGCAGACAAAAACGTCAGTATCACGTCAGGTCGCATCTGCTCAGCTACGCCAGTCAGACGCGTTTTGGCACATTAAAAGTCCTCTGAAAGGGGCGAGTAATGACACGGAACAATGATCCCACAGTGGAACGTAGGTCTAGGGGCATTGCTATGAAAGTGAGAGAGAGAGAGAGAAAACACACGTGGGCGAGGTGAAACTGCAATGACGCGTGGCATCTGTCCTTCCTTTAGAACTTGCGATCCCAATCCTCGTCCGACACTTTTTTTTGTGCGTGTCGTCTTTCAGGCAGGAGGACCACGTAAGAAAATCAACGATTAAAGATTAACGTCCTGTGACCTTCAATTTCTGCACTTCACTGGAAAAGCCTACCGCTCCTCTCCGCCGGAACAAATAAAGGGCGGGTAAATGAAACTCTGCCTGAAGCAAGTGTCTCCCTCTGGCGACGTAAGATGACGACGTAAGGTGTCTTAGACGCCGAACCTATTTCGATAAACGCTCCGAGCTTCTAGAAAGAAAAAAGAAAACGAGTTGAAAAGAAATAACTCTGGTTTCGCTAAGAGACCGCTTGGAATAGTTACGGAACTGAAAATGAAGAAACACTCGTGATAATCGCTTTTGTCCGAAACCACAAGGGCAACACGCCCAAGAAAAAAATTAAGAAAGGAAGAACACGCTAAAGTTAGAAAGACAGCCGAGTTAGCAATTACCATTAATGTTAAAAGAAGGCAAGCAAGCTTCTCTGGCAAGGGAATGTCACGACATGTATAATTTTTTCAAACTTTGAAACGACAAATGAAGAATAAAAGAAAATGTACGGAAGCTTCAAGAGTGAACGGACTCTTGTCGCATTTCGAGTGAGCCGACGTCCTATGTAAGAGGTCAGGATAAGAAAGAAAGCCCAAAAGTACGACAGGAAGCCAGCGAAAAGAAGGTAGCGTCGCTTTACACAGCCGCAGCGATGCGTGGCTCGTTCGATTCAGCCTTTCTCGAGTCCTTGCGCGCGCGAACATGTGGTTTTCCGCAGCGGTAGGCGACCTCCAGAGTGACAGCTGGTGCGTTCAACAGCAGTGCCGCACAACAATGCAAGCTTCCGCGCAGCCGGATGTGCTGCTTCGACTTCGGGGTATCGACTCGAAAGAATTTCCCGTACTGTCTCTATACAGTGCGCGTAGCCGGTAGGATGAGTGTTTGGTAGTGCGTTCGGAACGCAGGAATGTTGGGGAGCTTTAGTGCCTTGCCGATATCTACGCGCGTCGTAACGTTACATTACTTGGAAATAGGAATTGGATAGGGCCGGGGTTGATTTAACGTTTCAGGCCTGGCCGTATTTGATTCCTAGTCGGTGCTAATGCAAGGTTTTGATGTGAGCGGAAGCTTATTTGCGGTTCACCAAATCTTTCCAACATAACGGCGTTCCGATCGCACTGCCAGCTCCGTGCTACGAGCTCCACGCACAGTATATATACTTCGGCGTATAAATACGAAATAGCCCATGTCCGGCACGTCTTAAGGCCGATATTGTGCTAACAGGTGCTTATTAGGAAGGGTTAGAGAAACGCAAGTTTTGGAGCATATTTACTCCCCGGTTATGAGGCAGCACATAGAAATTGTTGCCCAGGCAAGGTGAGGCACGTAGCCTCGTCTTCGGCATGTGGCCCCAGGGGGAATCTCAGGTTGTGTTATTTGCCTATCCCGGAATCCCACTCGTATCGCATCTAGGAAGATTACGTATAAGACAATTTTGGAAAGCGTAATTATCTCACGATACTCCGCCGCGTACACTTCATATCCGACTAAAGGATAGAAGCTACGTGTCCAGATTTTCATCGCTAGGAAACAGGGCATGCAGTAAACCGCTCACGTAACGACATCCTACAGTTGCGCTGAGCTAAAACTCCCTGTGAAGTTTTTCAAGCAGCGGTTTACACAATATGAATTGCCTGCTGCGCCACACAAAAAGCTTGAGGAAAGAGAGAGGAAGATAGATGAGTGTGAACCCAGTTACGGAGCAGTTTGCGCTGTGGTCTCAGAGACCTTGCGCATGCGCAAAGCACTTGAAGGGGCACTGTACAGAGGAAACCAAACGTCAGGCCCGTTGCTCAGGTTCCCCGTCATCTAAAACTCTCTACGAGCGGCGAGAACGCAGAATAGAAGTGGTTATCATCTGAAGCGACTTTCCGTCGTATACGTAAAAGCGTCCTTGCCAGTTCGCTGCCCAGCCCTAGCCTGGAAATGATCGTTGTGAAGCTGGAACACAGACCGGCAGTCCGTCGCTTCGATTACTTTCGAGACACCGCGCTTTCAGTAAACAGTCGTGATTCTGAGAAATGCATATGAACACGTACACTCGCGTACAAGAGAATCGGCGTTACAATATCTGGGCAATCACATTCACAGTTCGCGGCAGAAACGGCAGTGGGTCTGTTTCGGACGCATCTAACGCTTGTTGATCAGGGTGTGGGCGTGCGACAAACAGTGTTGCTTGTGAGAGAGGTTCGTGATCGGTTTCCCCTAAAGAAGACAGCATGTAATAAAACAAAACTTAGCACAGCAGTTGGCTGTGCGCGCGTATAGTGCATTACCGCCGGTTGACGATCGACAGAAGCACACAAGTTCCCAATGACGCCAAACTGTGAAAAGGTGACTGCTTCGCCAAAAGTTCTACAAAGCACCGCCACACACTGCAGCATACTCGCGCGCGACGTCATCATGACACGTCTTGGACAAATTATGACGTTGCAGGGGTGCTCGCTTAGACACGGCTTAAATCGGTCCTGTTTTAGAACCACCTGTATGCCTTCTGCGGCACTCAAACAATATGTTGGAGGTCCTATGAGCCAATCAAGGGGCAAACACGATGGTTCAATTCAACGTCGTAGCGGAATAGCACTGTCGGGGATAGCAATCCAAGTACGTTACACGCCAAGACGGCTCGATGACGTCGTGCCGAGATTCACAAAGTTGATCTGTCTTTCGCCCATGCGCCCACAAGATACGTGTCCGACTTCAAGCAAGAAACACAGGCATATAATTTACGGCACAGGTTTGATGAAGGCATCGCCAGCCTCTCAAAAGTGGCGCTCAACGTGGGGTCGAACGCTATTTTAGCACGCTTCCGTAGCAACTGATGATTCACATACTCTGTCTGATGCACAACAGACAAAAATACATGCACTGCAAGTTTTCACTTCAAGAACTCACTAGCGTAACGACAGCCACTGTCGCTTTGACACGAAAAGCCGCGCGAAAACAACGTATGCGCTAACGTATGACAAGGAAAGCGCTTGGCTACGAATTGTCAGATTGAGATTTCTCATATTACAGTGCTTACGCAAGCGTTAACGCGAAAACGCAAAACCTTTCAGTGTGCGCGAGGTGAAAAAGAAAGCTGCTTCCCAGAAAACTTTCTCCCTTAAAACTTTGTACAGCGTCTGCGCTGCGCCGTTCAATCGACCAATCACGAGACAAGCGAAAGCTGCGTCTGAACCGTGCCCAGCAATTCACACGGCGACTGTTACAGCGGCACATTGACCCGGGTGCCGCAAACTTCGGCGTCGCCAACGTTCGGCGAAAGACCGAAGCAGCGACGCGACGGCGGCGACAACGAGGCGGTCAAACGGGGGGCGAATCCCTTCGAACGCCTTTACACAACAAGCAACTGGCACAAGCCTCCCGGCTTAGACGAGCATGGCGACTCGCCTTCGCGACTTCGGTCGAGTGCGAACGACGGCGTGACATTCGCTTCCCTACGCCGAAAAATGTGGGAAGCGCAAACACTGGCGCCGTTGAGAAGCGAGAAGAGGTCGAGGAGGTTACACGTCGGAAATGACGTCACCGTATACTCATCGTGACGTCACTCGGAGGGACAGAGGCGGGCGACAACAGTTATCGCGGCGGACGTCGATTACAGGACCGTCGCTTTGTTCCTGACAACACTGATTTCTTGCGCTCGCTTGCTGACTTACAAGGGCAAGTGTCAATTCTCTATCTCTCTGTCTTTCTCTCTCTATCGATTACCGGATATTTCACGTATACGGGACACAGTGCACGCTACTTTACAGATTATTGATATACGCTTTTTTTTCTTTTAAAGTCAAAATATCTGCACTCCTGTTTAGCGCCGACTTGCCGGACAAAATTGATTCAAGTAACTAGGAATCAAGAAACACGCTCTGAGCAATTAGCTTACAAGGTGGTTAAAGAAAAGCAACTGCTTCATGTACTGTTTTCAAAGTGCTCGATCGAGAAATTGCCAGAATGTAGGAGTGTTCGGTCCATCCGGGTCGGAACAAAGGTCTAACTCAGACGTGTGAAGAACATCAGTGGAAACTAAAACGGCCGGAAAGGTCACAGCACGATATTTTCCATTCGCATAGTATAAAGATAAAAGCTGTTCTAGCCACCACGCTCAGGCTTGACCTTATAAAGCGAAGATAACACCGCGTTTGTTAGAAATCTCAGCATCCCCCAGTCGCGAATGTAAAACCGTTTCTCTGACTTCTCTGACATGTCCTCGGAGCGTTTCGATTAGGTGAGTTCTACGCAAATACAATAGGTTGAGTTCGATTCTCGAAACCCAAAGTTGGAATTCAAATTGAGCACCAATTTTCTTTTCGTGAGCCTTCCTCCGCCTTGGGGGATTTTTGCAGAGCCAATTTGCTGAAAATATTCCGGCACCTCGAGTTGTCGAGTAATTTCGCAATCGCTAGTCCTATGACAATTTCCTTTGCTCGATGGCAACTGTACCAATCAGACGACGGTACCAGTTTCGACATCTCGGACAAGTGCGAAACGTTCTGCAAATGGGAAGTTTTGTTTCCGAGAATCAGGTTCAGGCTCATTTTGTGCCATCGTGGACCACCTAAAAAAAAAAGGAGCACGAAAATTTAATCATGGGAACAATAAATGTAAGAATTTTGTCGATGGGTACTTCATCCGAGGGCCCAATTTGACAGTCGCTGCAATGAGTGGAGTGAAAGTTTTCGAAGTTCTTCAAGTCAAGTATGCTAACGCCTCTTCTGCTCGAGAAAATAAATTCCCTGTTTTATAGCCCTAATACGAATTTCGCCATTTTTTGGTTTTCATTCGTCCACGATAACACTTCTTTTGTTATATGCTTGTATAGAGATTCCCCAAAATTTCGAGATTTTGGAAGATTTATTTTCCGCAGATCTATAGGTGAGTTTCAGGTAGTTTAATGAAAAAAAAAAAAAAGAAACGCGCTCCTTGAGCCGATGCTGCACCGTGAGAGTAAAGTGCTGGCTATATTGTGTCGTAGCAGAGTGGAGCTCACTTAGACATTTATCTGATTCAAAGAAATTTCGAAACTGCTTTAACGCAACTTTTTCAGAAAATGACGTACGTGCATTGCCAAATTTTCATTTGAAGGCTTTTTGTCGGCCGTCAGAAACATTTCGGTAAAAGAGCGACTCATCTTGCGTGTGCTAGCGTTGTGACAGGATGCGGTCACAATACGGCGCTGCGCTCCGAAAGATTCGTCAAACGACAGCTGGCTACAATGCGTCGCTGACTGCGAGGGAGGAAACACGCTACAGCTACGACCGCCGAACACCGACACGAGTAGAATTCAGGAAAAATACGGCGAGTAGGTCCCACAAAGGCGGCATTTACAGAATGCTTTTTTTAGACTGTTGCTCGTCTGACGTGATATGCTGATTGCCAAAGGCAAGTACTTGAAGAACGGGACAAATACGGGCAGAGTTAGCGTACAGCACAACGATCCCTGCTGGAAGTTCGCTGACAGAATTCACTGTCCCCAACGATAAAACAGAGATTCTACGTGGATATAATCAGTGCACACCGACGTAGAGAACACGATCTGAGTGAGGTTCAGGAAGGAATTGTCAACGAGGTGAACGGCAGAGGTGACGTACATTAGACTCTGGGCTGAAGTGACTGCGTTGATTGGCTTGGTTGTCAAGCAAAGCGGGCACCCACACACGTTGGTCGAAGAAGCCGCTTCACGACTGGCCGAAGTGATTGACAGACGTCAAAGCTGACAGACAGTGATTAGTCTCATGATTAATCGTCAAGAAATCGGACACCTTCCTACGGCACCATGTTTAGTTCCTTTCGTGTTCATCTGTGTACCCTTCTCGAAGACAACTGCCCCCAATAAAAAAAAAGAACATGTTTACTAAAAGCTAGAATCCCTGCAGAGCTTGGTCCTTTCAAATCTTGCCGCGTCCCCTGAGCCGTTCAGCGAGCGCCGAACTCGATTCACGCCAGGGTGGCACATCACATGGTGCGTCGAGCCAGCCATCTCGGGGCTGCGTTTGTCTGTGATTGACGTTCGAACTCTTAGACGGTTGTACTGGACCAGGTCGTCGTGAGGATCCCACTGGTCTTACTACGTCGCCCGACCACTAGATGCCGTCTCACTTCAAAGCTCGCAGTCGCAATGGACAACTCGTCTGACAAGTGTACGCTGCGCTGCGTCTAAATCAAAAGTCCTGACAAAACACAGCTGCGCAGCCGCTATGTAAAACGGCCTGCTACTACCGCCATATACTACGTAACCTAGATCCCAGTTTGCAGAGACCACAAAAAGAAAGTTCCGCACGACTGTCGAAGGCGTTTTCCTTTTTTTTTGTCATTTGTACACCCTCCACCGCACCCTAAACTCGACAGAGAAGAAAGCCTGATCCTCAGACGCCTGCAAAGTAATACGTACACGCACGGAATGATAATGCATCGCCTCTACCCGACGCTCTACGGATACCTCTGCCCGCTCTGCAACGTACCCGACACTCTGGCACACTTGCTCCTGGAATGCCCGTGGCAGGAAGGCAGCGAAATGCAACCAGAGACGCACGCAAAACGAGCAATAGAAGCAAACGACCTATTCGAAAAGTGGGAGGCCAAGCTAACCCTCGGGGACCTGGAAGACCAACGACAACTCGTCGCCAGGGCCAAGAGGGCAGTCGAAGCCAGAGGGTTCCTGGACTAAGGAGCCTTCCCACCTTAGGGTGATACCCGTCCTCGCTCGGGACACTGTTTCGTACAATAAACGTTTCTTTCTCTCTCTCTCTCTCTCATTTGTACACGATGCGCCTTGTGCGAAACAAGCGGTAGCTTCTAAGGGACTTCCCATTCGGCCGGCACAGTGTCATTCTTGACCATAACGCGAGGGATCTTGCGCATCCCTTTCCTGCAAACGAACTTTGAGAAATAAGAAACAATTAAAGTACACGGTAGTCTCTACGAATGCACCTGGACTGGTGTGCAAGTTTGGAGGAGGTTCCCGCTTGCGCGTCGAAAAATACGCAGTTAGGCTTCGTTGATTTATCGTGCCCTGTCTTGGGTCTCCCTTGTCTTTTTCACTGTGGATGACGCTCACGCGAAGTAATTCTCTTTTGTATAACGCTTGTTTAAATGTGCTGCTACAGCTGCGGTTTCCTTGCGTGCCAGAAACAGAGGTGAACGCCAGATTGAAAGTAACAATAGGACGTCCCTGCCCGATTCGCAGAGAACAATACGGGGAAAGGAAGCGTTGACAGAAGCTGGCAAATCTGTGAACCCATAGTAATGGCACGTTACCTACAACGAACACCTGAGATTAGAGCTTCAGGACAATGAAATAAAACATAAAAAGCGTGACCTATCCTGACAAAAACCACTTCGTTATATTTCTCATTGTCTCCGTTATATATATATTTTTCAATAGTTAACGTAAAAACAGAGGAGTCGCTGGGATATTTTCCACCAGAACTTCTCTAGCGAGACCGGTTGGTAGTCGAACAGAATATTTATGAAAGAAGCATTCTATACGATTGTCACATAGCATGCTAAGGCCTTGTATTAGTGTCTACAGGAATTTAACAATTGGTGTATTACCTAGAATTAAAAAAAAACATTTTGCACGAGCCCATTTCTAGACTGGTCGCCCATGGGCCAAAATGGTAGCTACGTAAACTCTGGCTTAAGAACGAATAAAACTCTAACTGTGGTTATAGTAACCGTTGCGTTAGAAGACCTGTCAAAGCAAAGATAACTCTTTTTTTCTCTTTACTACCCTTTTTGATTCTCGACACACTAAAAATTGCTAATTCAAAGCCTACGTCTCGTAAATGAGTCCAGTGGAATTCTCACTTTCTCAGTTTATTTTTATCACGCCATTTTCTTGTACTGTCATGTGACAACCAAATGTGGAAAAAGACCGACGAAATAAAAAGCCATTCAAACATCTCCAACGTCGTCAAATAAATCAAATCAAATATTTCTAGCGCTCAACAGTTGCTCGAGAACCATCGTTGAGTTGCTCGTGAACAATCGTAAACCTTTCCAGCGAGCTGTTGGTCCAATATGAGAAGCCTGCTTTCTTAGTATCCGTTGGTTTCACCATACCCTCGCGCTGAACGATTCCGCACTTAGCTGTGTCGCTAATGTTCAATCCCTGAACGTCGCACGTCATCTGACCACAAAATGTCGATGAAAAAGCCGGCACCAAAGATTCCTGTCATTTCAATATCAATCGATCAACGCTCATGCAAGGTTGGCTGACACCGAGCTGGCTTGAAGACCGAGACTTCCTCTTCATCGATTCTTATCTTTGAACGGGACTTCGTTTCTGAAAACGTGGATACCTCACCGCTATAGCTGACGCTTATGAGCGCTTCGCGATTCGATACTAAGCAAAAACCTCACTGCCGTTGTCGCATCTTTCCGTCAGGAGCTCCGCTACGACTACTTTGCGTCCAGCTTCTTCCAAAACAAAGCGTCCCCAAAAAAGGAAGGCGCGTCCGCGAAGAGTATCAATAGATGGAATGTATTGAGCAGAAAAACAAGAAAACAGAAACTGCGCCTGTGCCCTCATTCGCAAGACTGACACTATCACCGAATTCTGGAAGTAGTTAAGGAAGCTACACGGGCATCTATGCGGATGTTGAACGTCTAGCCAGAGGAGCTAAATTATGCGGCTGAAACGAAGAAAAAAAAAGTAAATAACAGATCGGAACTTTGATAACAGCTTGCTTTGTAAGAATGCGTGGGAGATCACGTGATAGGTACCGTGGCTACAAAGGTTATCAGAGGACGAGGCTTACGAGGTGCACTGCACATCTACTTCATCTTTTTAAACATCTCTCACGGGGTTTAGCGGGACACCAGCGCGAGCGCCAGATGGCGCCAGGAAACATCCTTCCACAAGACGGCAAGACGGAGAGGGATTTGTCTTGTGCCAGGTCACGGGAAGAATGACGGAATGTGATGGACAGAACCGAATCGTAAGAAAAAAACAGTATGCACCACGTCTACAACTACGGGCAACCGCGAAGGGCGCGGACATGGAGCAAGACTACCGGCATGCGACTCGACGCGACGTCGCCAGTACGCATGCGCCAACTATACCGTACGGACGACGGACACAATATACGAAGGTCAGCAGGTACTCTTTTCTTTTCCTATGCGTAGGGCCGATATAAGAATGAAATGGACGTCAGAGGAGGTCGGAGGACATCTAGTCTTGGAAGAGGGTTTTGTAAGGATAATGGGAACGAGCACGTGTCATTAGGGCGAGTAGCTATCGATGTTTGAAACGGAGCAACGTTGGCACGAGACATGGTTTGAACAGTCGTGTGCTTTATTTAGCACGGTTTGGTCACCTCTTTCACGCAGAGGTCACTCCCCTCTCCTCTTCGCAGGGTAGCAAGGCGGACTCCTTTCCAATTATGCCCCACACTTACTCGCCTCTGCCGAAGTGCGGCTGCCAGGCGGTTGCAAACAATTCTAACTATACCTTACCACCGAGTATGTTACGGCAGGCCGGTGTCTTTGCCTGCTTACAGCGTTCATACTCTTCATCTATCATTGATCGAAAAACAAACATGAAATTCTGCCTGAGGGCCGAGAGCGTCACTGCTCGGGCAGAGAGCGAAGGGGTTTGAGTGAAGGCTTACACCCTCGTGTTCTCAAGCGTTCTTCAATTCGGAAGCTCTTGCTCCACTGCGCCGAGTTTAGCACAGCAGCAGCCCGTCTACTTGATAAGAAACTACCCTTCACAATAATTGCCGTGGAGCGTCAATTAAGCGTAGTGACCCCTGTCCTCGAAGGGTGACGCTGCAATCCGATTTCCCGAGCCGAGGTGCACTTTGGAGTGGAGGAACGTTCCAGAATACGGAGGTAACAACGACGCCTTGTCCCCTGAAGACCATCCGAGCTCTCCAGTAGGTTTCGCTCGGGGCACCGTGAAGAGACGCCGCAGAGTTGTGGCAAGTTTTTCTCCACACGAGCGAATTCTTGCAACATGCAGTTGGAGGTCTCGCCGTGGCAGTTGCATTCGACCCGACTTTATGAAAAAGTTCACCAGAGTGGCGGCTGTGCTCTCTTACTTCGCGATGACCAGCGAATGCGCAACTGCGCGTGGCAGTCAAACGGAACGTCTACGGCGTGTGTGTGTGCCTTGGAACTTTCTTTTTTTAACCCCGCATCTTGGAATGGACGTAGCACATGCTTGAACATCGCATGCAATAAGCCCGCTATGTTCCGACGAGGAGCGTTAACCAACTTGTGCCATGTCCGAATCCGTCGCTGCTAGGCGGGATCTAGGCGCGCCGCTCGGAGAGAACACCTACATTTTACGATAGTGTGCCAAGGTTTAAACCGGTACACAACACTGCTACGACTAAATACGGTAGGTTAGGCCCTTGGATGCCTGCATAAGCGAGAGTATGGACGACTGACTGGAAGCATCGGAGTGGATGGCGGAGGGAAAAGGGGGCAAGGGGGCGCGGGAGAGGGGGCGGAGCAGCAAAGCTAAACTTGCATAGTCACAGCTTTCACACCAATCGAGTAATATACAACACTCACGTTAACACAGAGCGACGCAACCTGAGACGACACGAGCACACCACGCTGAATGCGCGGCGAAACAAAGACTGAGAAAAAAGAAAAGAAAAAAGAGGAGAACAACTGAAACAAGAGCAAAAATGCTTGAGAGACCACAGGAACTAACTATGCACAGTCCTTTCACTGACGTAACTTTCCGAGTAGCGTGCGCACGCGCGTACGTGAGCGGCTCCCCCGAGTGGCGTCGATTGTCAGTCAGCCCCGTGGTATAATAAAATTCGGTTCCCTCGCAGACGACAGAGATTTGATTGCCGAAAGCGAACGATAACATCGGCAGCACGCCATTGCAAAGACGTTTCGGCGGTGGTGGCAAATCGGAGAGCCATGCACGCTGCACTCTGTGCGCAGAGAACAGCGGCGTCAGCACCAAAGCGCGCAGTGCGGATGCCTCAGAAACGTGACGTCAGCACAACTTGCCAAAGTCAGCCGAGGTCAAGCGGGAAGGTCGAGGCCTATACGTCTGCACGTCAGTAGGACCAGAAGACTGTGTTCGTCTGCGGTCATAGGCACACACTTCTGGAACAGCTGGGTCACGGTTGTTAAAGAAGTGCGTGCCGTCTGCTACAGAGCGCATAGCCTTACGTCATCTGTCAAGACCAAGAAAACGGCGGCTAGCGAAACGAGCCGTCATGGTATAGCCTGCGGGAAATCTGGCGCATTCGTTTAACTAAAAAGACAGCCTCTCGGTTAAGCATCGAGAGTCGTCTGCTCCGCAGCAGCTGGTCTTATGTCAGCGCCATCTTAGGGACCGTTCCAATACTCTCTTGGGCTCACTCTTAGTTAATGTAACTACATTCACTCAAATTCTCCTTCCCAAACAACTCGACAATCCCTCAAACACACGTTGGCACAGGAAACAACATCCTCATCATCATCTCGCATCACCTCAGGCATCCCGTAAACAAAATAAAAAGCTCCGAACGTTTTGTGTTCACAGAATCATCACCGCACACAGCAAACAAATGTCCAGCGACGACCGGCTGCATGACAATAAAAGATACCATCGATAGTCATCAATGTTCGGCAAGGTGCCCTTCGAAATCTAGTGACGCAGTAGTGAGTATATGTCAATAAAAAGAAAAAAGAAAAAGCAATAACTTAGAACCGTTGTTAAGGGAACGGCCCCATCTTCTCGCACCTTTTTCCGATACCACTTGGCCTGGACATTCTCGAACAAAGCAAACTGGGCGTGGCGTTGTCACGTAAAGAAAATGGAGACATCCGCACTGCATGCTTTCAACTGTTTCTGTCGGCCTCTGGAAACACCCCAGCGAATGCCGTACGACACTCTTCGAAGAGGGCGCCACCGATAGGTTTCACAGCAAACTTCAAAAAAGTGAAACTAGAGCAAGGAAAAAAAAAAATAAAGGAAACACTGAGTCCCCAAGGCAAAACAATATCGGACGCGAAGCAATTGTCGCTTTAAAAATCTTTCGCAGTCCGGAAACGTGGTGAACGAAAGTAAGGATGATGAAGAGAGAGATAAAAAAAAATGAATATGCACGACACTTGTCCCAGACACTCAAGCGTGCGCATGCTAGCGCTGATTACTGCAACAACATTCTCTCCTCGCTCGGAGAATGTTCTTGTACACAACGACAACAACAGCAAAAAAGGAAACTGTACAGGGCTTCTTTTTTTTATCAAGTAGAAAAATAACATCTTCCCCTCTGTCGTGTACTATCGAAAGCAGTCACGAACGCTTGCCGACGTGGAGCCAAAAATAAACGCGACAATTGTGGAGGGTGAGCCGAGCCGTACGGCCTCATCGACATGATCGTCGCGCATCGACGCGCGATCGAACACATCGACTCGAAACTGAAGAAGCGACGTCGCCCGATATAGGCTGGGTCGATGACGATGCCTGCTTATGGCAGCTCCTAGAGCCTAAGATAAAAAAAAAATTACTCTGGCGCTACGATCTTTCAGCTTATCGACATCAGCGAGCAAGAAATCGGGAAAGAAAATTTGTACGATAAGATTAAGATTAGTGCCTTGACTTTTTTTATGCCCGAGCTGGCTGACGGAATAGAAAAAAAAACAAAAAAAACATGCAGGAACAAATATTTGCAACAAGGCCACTCATGACGCATCTGCTGCAAAAAATAAAGAAAGGTTACAATAATCTGGAAACGACTTATTACGTTGTAACGAAATGCGAAGGCGCGATCCAGCAGGGGCGACACAGGGACTGTCCACCCTCCAAAATCAATAGGGTTTTGAACCTGATGGTTGTCAACTGGCCAGTGGTCGAGATAAACGAGACACGTTTTGAGTATTGGTGGAAGACAAAAGCTGGGAAGAGATGGGGATGGGATCGTCAACGGGGTATAGATAACTGTTCAGGAAACTTCCTTTACAGCAGCAACGGCTACACGAGGCAAGCAGATGGTATTTCATTTTTTCAACTTGATTCACACAAACGCGCTTTATGCGGCGTGATAATTTTCACTACGGCTACTTTTGGACCCGTGCTCCTGAAATTGTGCGAACGCTTCGTTTGGTTGATTGTTCAGGCAGGTTTTGCGATAATAAAGAAAATTCAAGAGACACACTAAGAACGCGAACAAAAAAAAAAGGCGATCGTGATAAGATAAAAAGAGGAACCTCCGGTTGTCCCCGACGCATACTCTTCAGAAATACATATATGTTGGCACCATGAACCTTGAGCCACCAAGAGTGCATACACGACCTAAATTCCGCGACACGTATGATCTCGTGAGGTAAAAAAAGAAAAGAAATACGAATTTCTATTTACAGGCGAGAGAACGCTGTCTTGACATCTGCTTGTTCAATACATTCGATCATGTCATTATTCTGCACGCGTGCTTACGTCACCGGATACATCCGTTGAGGAAAGCAGTTGGAACGATCAGCCCGGAAAATGAGATGCGTCAATAGCTGCAGCTTCCCGAAAAAAAAAAAAATAGTGAAATCAATCAGCCTACAAAAAAAAAAAAAAACTAACTGCTACACTCACATGCACGACTGCCTGTCGTTAACAATGGCAACCTTGTTATTTCACAATCAAGGCTTTATGACGAAGGAAAAAAAAAAAAACACATGACTTCTATATTCAGCGTTATGTATCTGTTGGGCGAGATAAACGATTTCGGCCTTCGTAAATACTCTTCGCGCCTAACAACCATTGATAGGGGAAAAAAAACTTACAACAATCAATATCCCGGCATCGCTCACCGCGTTCCACGGTATGAACATCTCACAACATAATAAATACAGCGACGCCAGAGTTCGGAGCTCATCGAATGTCGAGTTCCTTTGCTGAGACCACGTTCCAGAACACCACTGCTGCGTAGGAAAGATGCACTTGTGAACCCTTCGACAGGAGCCTCAAAGGCTTTTAACTGCTCAGTCCACAACACTGGCTGACGAAACACAGTACTCGGCGCACTAACAACCATCCGGTATAAAGTTCCCACAATGCGGTTTCACAACGTCTGGCTCGAAGCAAAAACGAAATATTTCCTTCAGAACCGGTGTATAACTGGAGAGGTTTCCTGACGTCCGGATTCTCAGCGACGTCTCCCTTACTGAAACCATCACGCGCTTATTAAGGTGTCCCACACTGCACTAACTTGCGCGATCACCAAAGACACGACTACTACTGGGCGGGTTTAAGCCGCGGATTCTGCAGTTAAACAGACGAGAGTTTCGCCAGCGAGACGAGTCCACGCCCACGCACGTAATAAGCGGCGCCCAGTACGCGACTTTGTCGTCTGCCACCCCACAGCCTTACCAGACGACAAGTTAATCTGAAGCGCGGAATACAACGAACCAGGGGTGTTTCCAGAGTTTGCCGCCAGTGAAACCAGATGGCGCCCCAACTAAGGTGCCTCGTCAAGTGCATCCTCTACAGAGGTCCGCACAGCAGCGGTGAACGATGCATAGCGAGATTTGCCTACTAGAAGAACAAGAGTGACACTGTCGGATGGCCGCCGTCGCGACAAAGTCCAACCCTCGCGATGTCCCGGACACCCTTAGCAAGCAGCGGTGGCGTGACTCAACGTAGTGGCTTGGCTTGGCTTCTTTTGGCTTGGAGGCGGCGGCGGCTCGGTTGCGATGACTGGTGGTAGTGGTGGCCGTGGCGACAGCGGCGGTGCAAGGGCGCTCAGGGGGCGCCACCGTCGCTGACAGATAGGTCGTCCTCCTTGAGGTCGTCTTCGTCGATGTCGTCCTCTTCGTCATCGTGCAGCGGAAGCTCGGCTGGGCAGAACTGGTACGGCTTGGGGTCGCCGCGTATGTCACAGATGACATTCGTGAGCGCCATGATGTAGTTCTTGGCCAGCGTGAGCGTCTCGATCTTGGATAGTTTGCGCTCCATGGCCACGTGAGGGATCACCTCGCGTAATGCCTGCATAAACGAAAGAAAGAATGATGCGGTGGTATTGTGGAGGTGCATCGCACTGTTAGTAATACGCGGTTACTTGGCATTGAGGAAGGCCACTGGGGCCCAGAGGTTTGTTGCTGTCAACAATTGTTTATGAATGCGAGCGTATAGACAACCTACCGGCAGCTGTCCCAAGACGCAGTTAAAAAATTGAGGCTACCCATTTCGTCAACAACACGGAGACACAAATACCAACAGCACGCAAACAAACTAAGTCTGCAAACGAAACGGACATCAAACAAGGCAAGAACTAAAGCTAACCAATCCATATGCACTGTAACAAGCCAGTACATTATATACCAACAAAATATTCTATTGTGCCGCTGTTTTTATATTCTTCTTTATCCATTACCGTGCTCCGCACCAGCCACCTTACCACGGGTTCTGTCCTCTCCTACGTTAACTGACTGAACACGTTCCTTGCATAACCGTGAATAATTAGAGGTTTGTGTGCACCATGCAAGAAAAACGCTATTGTGCACGTATGCACTGGTGTACCAGGAGTCCTGAAAAGATACACAACAGAATGTACAAATCAAATCAGTTAGTGTCCTCAAAACGCTTCTGCGGGGCTGTCAAAGCACATGTCTGTTCAGCGTGGCATGTCGACGGGCCAAGTGGTAATTTGGTTATAGAGAAATCAGGCCTGTCCAAATAGCTCAACTCGCGCACATAGACTCGCCGTCGAGAACATGGCGGACGGTTCATGAGAAACTGTTCCACAGAAGCGTCTGGGGCGTCACAATAGAAGCAATCGGAGGTCGTCTTCGTTCTCGGGGTGAAAATTTCGGTCGAAACCATCGATATAAAGATTCTCAATGATAGCGTTACTTTCTTTCAAATCCACTGACATTCTCCTTAGTGACGTTTTATGCAAGCCACCAAAGAAGGGACACGTTCGCCGGACATTCGAGAAGAGTGGCGTGAACCCACCACGTGACCTACGCGACCGCGGATAACACTGTCTAAGGAATCGGCCTGCTTTACTAGACAGACACGCGAAACCCCGCGGAGGAAGGAAAATAAAACTTCGTTTTAATAAAGGAATTATGCGCTCAAAGCCGTACGTTTGTTGCAGAGAGGCTGTTTAGACAGCATCTGTTGCGTTTCCAGAATTATCCGCCAGAGCCCGCAAGCAAGCTTCACGCCTCCCTAAATTTCTAAAAGACACTGATCTGCGTCAAGGTACCCCAGTGGTATTTCAAGAGACGTTCAAGTAAAGCCCTCGCCGGCCTCAATCGCCGGCGTAAACCCGCCTGTAGCTACAACACACCAAGACCACGATATATCATCTGTTGTTCATTTGCGAAATTGCGTAGATAACAGAGCCCTTCACAGGGACATTTGTTAACACAATGACTATACGAGTCAATATGCCGTACGCGTCCCTTCGTTTTCGTGGTCAGAAACCAAACATCGTCGCAGAAAAGATACGCATAAAATGGTGGGAGCGAATCAGCGAGTGAGCGTTAACTTCACGCCTGTTAAAGCGAAGCCTTTTCCTCCAACTTTCCCACTGTTGGTGGGAACTGCTAGATAGCTAGCTAGCTAGCTAGCTACCTAGCTAGCCGAGTGCCGTTTTGCCGAATGGCCCTTGCTGAATGCGTGGGTCTCATTGAAAGTAATGCAGCCGTCATGCCGACATGGTCGCTCCCTCAACGTCATCACGCCGTATACCCGTCGTACCATTGTCAGCCCTGCCGACTCCTCGCCACAGCCTTGGGTGATTGGCACGTAACGGACGTAGTGCAACCAAAGACCGGAAATTGAAGGAAAAGAAGCGGCGGCCCTTGCTCAATGCGTGGGTCACGCTGAAGATAATGCCGTCATCAAGCCGTCTTCATCGTCGTCGTACAGTTGTCATGTCCCCATTGGCTCCTGGCTGCCTGGTGAGGTTCCGCATTGAGTCCATTTGCGATAACTTCGCGACCGGCCGCCGTATGCTGTATAGGTGCGAGGGAAAGTGGGTGAGCCGACAAGGATGGTAGCGTGATGCGCAGAGGAAGAAGTGGTGGAAGGGGGGGGGGGGGTGGAGCTGAGCGGGCGTCTCTTCTGGCCCGGCCGCGGCGCGCAGGACGCGACTGAGCGATATATATATATAAGGTCTAGCCCGGTTATAACGAAGTCGGCGGGAATCGGGAATCACTTCGCTATATCCGCTATTTCGTTATATGTGGACTATGAAACAATAACGCTAACATGGGCATACCGATTCATTGCCCCTGAAAGAAGTGGTCCAGCGTCCCCAGAACACGTTTCGCGAGTGCGGACTTCAGGATTGCGGCTTCCATTCCATCCAACTTCGAACCTAAGATCTGGTCGAACTCCGGACTCCCGTGGTACATCCGTAGCGTGTCAACAGCTGCGATGGCCGCTGCGGAGGTGACCGGCGTAGGGGCACAACTAGCATCGTCGCATTCGCTGTCGGAGGCGCTGTCCGCCAAGGTCTCTTCCATGACACTCCCGGCAACTTCTTCAGTCGTGAAGTCCTCGGTGGCAACAAGGTCTTCGTCGGCGAAAACGAAGTTCATGTGGCTTAGACCCGCAGGCACAACGTTCAAGTCGCTAGCGGAATCCCAAAGCTGCATGCTGCATCGATGCTGCCATGCGATGCAGTGAAGCAACCTTTCGCTCCGCGGGAGAGCAGACGACGCCATGAAAGGACGCCGTCAGCCGAATTTTGCTCTTATTTTCGCTGAAAAAAATGTGTTGATTGACAGATTATTTTTCGGTTTGTATTAAATCTCTTCGTTATATCTGCTGACGCGCTCTTATTTACTTCGTTAAAACCGGACCCAAAATGTATTGAAAATGCAAAGATGGGAATGGGAAATTTAAATCCCTTCGTTATAACCGCTATTTCGCTATAAGTGGCTTCGTTATAACCGGGCTAGACTGTATATATATATGTTTGCCGAAGGAATGTGCTAGCGAGCGTGCTTATAATAACCCTAAACTAGTGCAAGCAAGCGCACCTCCGTTCTGCGTAACAAAAAAAAAAAAAAAAACATTTTCTCCATGATACCGGAACAGGTAATGTCGGCTCTCAGGCATCTCTTGAAGCTCGCTGAGCTGTTGATGGAAGCGCGGATCATGCCTAGCGGATTCGTTGATTTACGTTATTTTGCTTGGTTTATAACCATTCGGTATGTGTCAGTGTGCGCATGCGTGTGCACGTAATTTGGCGCTGCTCCAAAATAAGCATGAGCCTTTGTGACACAGGAAGTAGGGAATCGGTAAATGTCGCTTCATCCGTGTTGTATTCCGGTCACCACCATTCTTCCGTAGACAAGCACCGTATACATCGCATTCCTCCTGGTGACCATCGCGCGTCGTAGAGGTCTTCCAATGCGCATCCGCTTGATTTGAAGTTCGCGCTGCGGCACAGCTTGTAAGCGGTGCAGTGCATAAATAATATTAATAATAATAATAATAATAATAATAATAATAATAATAATAATAATAATAATAATAAAAAGAAACTGCACGAGAATAACGTTGTCACCTTTGTTACATAGGATGAATATAAAGAAACTTCTAAGCGTCGCCGTTAATTGTAAGCCTTCCAAGTTACCGCTTCGCTAAAGCATCGCTTCACGCACATTCCAACACGTGCGTTGGATCCGCAACATTTTCTCTTTAACTTATTGAGTTGCGTCTAACCCCGGAAATTGCAGAAAGGGTCCGCTTCAACGGTTGGCATTGCGCCGTCTTCGCGCAGTCATCGCCATGCCGTCACGGTCACGCCTGACCCTGGAGAGCGAGTGTCATGGCACGAAGTGGGTGGATCCCGGAGACTGTGCATGTCCGATACAGCCCAAGCAATGCAAATTTCAGAATGACCACTAAGCACTCTTAATGACGGCGTTCACGGCAATCGCGCTGATGTCATTACATTGCTCGAATGCTAAAATCGTTTACGCCGACCGCCACCGTGAGACGGGTTCTGCCAGAATCCTTTTTTCTTCTGTATTGACTGTTCACACAAGTTTAGGAAAACGCCTTATCGGCAAAATACTCTCGTCACCACAAGTGATCGTCCTTTAACTATTGAACGAGTTATCATGGTGTCTAAGCCGGCAGGGGAGAATACTTCACGCACATTTGCAATGTCGTCCTAAATAAGTGAGCCGGAATACCAAGACACGGGGCAAAGGACGCTGATGATCACTTATAAACATACACTTGGTCCAGAAAAATAAAAACAAAAACAGAGGTCAGTGAACCTAAGTGCTGTCTTCGACCGACAAGAAAGAAAGGTCACCGCAGAGCGCTTTAAAGTTCGGGGACGTGTGCGTGCGCTTGTTTCAAAAGTTAAACAGCTCAGAAAAGATTGGTATTTTGTTTACTCTCTAAGTAGAATGAACCATGCTGCCTCGTTTCTCTGCCTTTAGGCCGCAGCTGACATTCAAGACAAGATTATGATGAGAAGGTGAGAACAGTGTGAGGAGAAATGGTTGGACGTGTTTGTGAGCTGAAAGCTACGGCGTTCAACGACCTCGCGAGTTCGACGACTGAAACGTGGACTCGTTTATCCTTCCCGGCGACCGTCTTTCACCGTTTAACCGGATGTTCAAAGTAATCGCCAAGCGCAACACGCGCCTTTCCGTGTCTGGAAGTTTCTCGAACATTGTCGCCGGTCCTCTCTGTCGCCCACGTTGTCGCCGAGCCTCGCGTTATCGGAATGCGCGCGCGACGAGAATAGTGGTGCACATTCCAGAACCCACGCGTGCACCGGCCACTGAGTCACGCATAAATGGTCGATGCTGCATCAAATTTCGACTATCGACGAACGTGCTCGCCGCGATAACTCTGATTTGAGGGTCGCTTTGGTTTTGGTCGAGCACAGGTTCGCCCAATGAACAGTTGGTTTTATTGCGATAGTAATCTTGCGGAGACTCCAGGCACACTTCCAACGTCGTGGTCGCCTTGATGTTGCGCATACAGTCCCTAAGTGCGATAACATTGTGGCCGCGAGCCGTGTGTTGTGGGTGCTTGCGAGAGCTTGTGAGGGTAAGCAGAGGATGGTGGCTTCATCTCGAGTGCGCAAGGGAGGAAGGCTTGGAAGGAAGCTCGCCGTCCTCCATCGCGCTAGGCGCCGGGCGAGGGGGGAGGGATGGAGGGAAGGTTCTTTTCCGACAGTGGCTGCGCATGGCGCGGAGCCTATTTTGAAAGCGATCTGCGATGGGTACAGAGTCTACGCCCGCCGAGTGTTGATAGCTTCACGTGCGCTGCGTTGTCGCTGAGGTAGAGAATACCTCGGCTGTTACATTTCTGTCTGTATTGCGGCGAGAAATAAGGGAAAAGGTAAACGTAAGAGATAAACGAACGAAATGAATGAAAATAATCATAATGAAGATAAAGATGCGGCGACGACGAGTTCGCTCGACATGTAACGTCTGTCCGCGCAACCGCTGTCTAAATGATATGTGCATTTTGCAAGTGTCCTCCGCGTACTAACGTGAATGGCAAGCCCAAAAACACAGCTCACTTTGAACTCAGTCAAAACAGTACAGACCACTGTAAGTGCGGCCATCGATAACTGTAAAGCACCACTTATCCCACGCGCTGACCTTACTTTGTGTCGACTAAAAGGTACTTTAAAAATCTGTAAGCCTTTTCCATTAGGCTACTCGCTGACCATGGCCCAAATAACTCTTATATTCTCACAAGCTCCTTTGTAGGTGTTCTTATTTCTCCGGCGTATTTCAGGCACAAACGCTATCTCTTGTTTCTTGGTTTTCAGGTATAAATGCGTTAGGATGTACTCATAATATCACTCGCTCTCTCGACCCTTCACTCACTCTTATCAATCAATCAATCAATCAATCAATCAATCAATCAATCAATCAATCAATCAATCAATCAATCAATCAATCAATCAATCAATCAATCAATCACTAAGATGATGTTTGAAACAAAGGGAAACACTCATTATGGATGGCGAAAGTTTTGCCGGAAGTATGTCCACCAAATCTTCGCTATCCTCCAAGCTAACACTAAGACAGCGGCCATAATTAAAAGCTCCCGCGGAGCACGCTTGGGTTCGTTGCACCGGCAAGTTTCCGGGCAACATTTTCCAGCTGTCAGTGCACCTTTAATGCCGTTATGCCATCCATCGACCGTACAGCAGTTGGCCGATGAGAAAGAGCAGTGGCCTTTCACCTTGCTTTTTACCCTTTGCTAATACACATGTTGCCTCTGCTGAAAGGCGCATTCGGGGAAATAGATTGCCTCTCTTTTTACGAGTCTTATCCTACGTGATAATTTTCAGGCATCCAAAAGCAGAACAGTATTCGGTATTCGATACTCGCAGGCATTACTTTTGGAACACTTGCTGTCAATTCGATTCGACGATTTCGCTATTCGTACTCGCCTATACTTGGTGACACATCAAACGTTCACATTCAGTTGGGTTCAACATTTTCTCATTTGAACTGGCCTATACTCGGTGCAAAACTTTACTTTCGCAGTCCATTCTACTTGACAATTTCGCTATTCGAACTGGCCCGTGATCGGTGACAAACTAAATATTCAGTACAAGCACCGTCCACAAAACCGCATTGAATCTGTCCTCTGTGCCTACACGCTCCAAAACGTAACTCCCCAGAAAAGTTTATATTAAAAGGACTGCACCTCGACTGTGACATCACAGCAATGCGGGGACGTAATTGGACGGCGCATCTACACAAATTTTATTTCAGTCGTACAGCTGTCTATATTTACCAATGCATTCTTGGGTCGTCACCCATTATAGTTGCACCTGTTCCCTCTGTTCCAAGAGCGCACCAGTGTTGCTTGCTTCATAGGACTCAATTCGAATCTCCTTAAAGTTTGGCTACAAAACCGACTACAGAAAAATAATCCCTGTCACTGCGATTGTTCCGCAACCATGGGAACGCTGGGTGTGTCTAATCTCGGCGCTTTTGGCATTAAGCGTTCTGGTGCACTTATTTATTACGCTTCGTCTTTATAAATCTGCAATCACATTCTTCTTAACAGATGAAGGCAATAATCTTCTGCTCACATGCACAGTCGTTGCAAAACGCAGCATTTATAACGTAATAGTCTGTTGAATATTATCAATTCCTAAATTAACAAAGGCGTATGAAGGCGGAATGACTAACAAATGATAAGACAATTCTATTTACAACCCAAGCTGGCTGAAGTACCACACTTTCAGCTCCCGCAAACAATAAACTCCCCCTCACAAGTCGTTTGCGGAACTGTGGAAGCTACAGGACTTCTTAGCCAATAGGAAGGCTGAATGCCTTTCGAGATACGTTCATCCGCACCGCGTCTCAGCGGCTGCCGTATTCACGGTATGCCACGTGCATGCGCAAAGGTCTTGACACATCACTTATCGCTGTAACGTATCACGTATCAAGCAAAAAAAAAAAAAAAACTCCAATCCCGGCAACAATCAGACACTTACGCCCGGAACTATATTTCACTGCGCAAGGACATTGCCTGTGTACGCGTCGTGCGTTTGGGCAGCGTTGCAAACGACTTGCGAGATGGAGCATCGAGTCATAGTTGTCTGTAGTAATTTTTTTTAGAAACTCTACTTAGATTTAGGTGCACGTTAGAGAACCCCATGGTGGTGCAAATTTCCGGAATCCGGCGCTACGGCGTGCCTGATGATCAGACCGCGGTTTTTGGCACGTAAAAATCCCACGAGTTAAAAGTTATGTGCCGTGTGCAGACATGGCCTCGATGCGCACCTGGAAGGCGTCGTTGAGCGAGTGCATGCGCATGCGCTCTCGCTCGTTGCTCTCGAGGCGCCGCAGGTTGCGCTCCCGGGCCGAGAGGGCGCTGCGCCGCCGCCTCCCGCCGGTAGGGGCAGCACCGGCGGCGCTCGGGGGCGGCCGCCGTCGGGTGGCGCCATCTGGCGACGCCATGGGCGGAGGCGGGGGCGAGTCGCTCGTTGCGCCGCCGCCCTGGCCACCGGACGAGGACGAGTCGGAGCGAGCGCCATCCGAGATGTCGTTCGCCAGGTTGCTAGATCTGCGGGCAAGGGAAGGCCGGATGACGCAGTTAGAAAGCCCCCGGTTGCCCCGGCCCCATTCCTTTGCTTTCTTCGACCCGCGCTTAAACTTACGGCGCAAACACCTAAGACGAACCACAAAAGGAAGATACGACACACACTGGCGCTGTGTGTATCGACACACAGCGCCAGTGTATGTCGTATCTTCCTCTTGTGGTTCGTCTTGGGTGTTTGCGGCGTAAGTTTAAATTCAGAATTATGTACCAACTAGGCCCAAATGAAGTTTTACTGAATTTCGACCTGCGTTCCTATCCATTCGTTCCAGAAGCCGACAAGCATCGTGCTCCTTCCCCAGAAATTGACCCTCCACCGCAACAAAGCGACTTAGCAACACTGATAACGATTAGCCGCCACCTCGTTACTGCGCGCTGCGGTTATTACGATAGTCATTGCGTCTCGAAGCGTGAGTAGCGTGGAAGTATTCGGGCCATCGAGGCGTACGCTGGTATCATCGCCATGGTTATCGTCACCAATACTTATCGTCGTTATTATACTGTAAGTCCTCCACTGCCGGACGAAAGCCTCTCCCATCGCTCTCCATCTTCCCCTGTCTTGCAGCGGGGAAAACTTCTGTGCCCGCGTTGAGCGACAGTGTGGAAGAACTGTAAGGGCGCTTGCGCTACGTGCGCGTAAGCTTGGAGTCGGTCCACCCTGTCCCATAAATAACCTTCATTCTCGTCAGGGCCGCCATCGAGGACGATGTTTTTTTTTTAAGCGATGTCAGTTTCGCTGTCCTGTGAACCGTGCGCGAGGCACTTCTTGTCCTTCGTCTGATTTGAATGGTGTTTTGTTTTTTTTCCAACTTCATATAAGGTCATGCACGAACACTTGTGCGCGCGTGTGCTTCTGCGTAAAGTTAAGTGGAAGACGGCGCTCTTCCCTACGCCTCTGAGCTGCCGTGTTTTTCGGCGTGATTCTGCACTGAATACCCAACAAGTATTCGCCAGTATGAATATAACGCTTCCCTCACTCAGCCGAGGACACGAAGAATAACGTTGAAACCACTAGCACTACCGAGACTACTCAAGACTATCGCAAGACTACGTCAAGACTATCTCTGGGCAAGCGGGCGTGCTCGTTGAGCTCCGTATGCTCTATGTTAGTCAGGCTAACACTTCGAGCGTATAAATAAAGTTTCTATCTTTCTGTCGTTCAGCATAAGTGCCATTAGGCAAACGGAACGCTTCGGCGAATATGTTGCACCTCGTTGATGGAAGCTGCCTAAAAAAAAAAAAGAAAAAAAAGGACGTAGGCAGGCAGTACACGAGAGAGAAAAAGAAAAAAGAAGTTGGTACGACGAGGGTAGCTGGCTCTCAGTGTGTTTTTTTTTTTTTTCTTTTCGCGTCGGCCGAACGTTTCTACAGAGATTATGTGGAAGAAGATTTGGACGTTCCACTTAGGAAATTTTGCGCGGAACAATGATGCCACTGATAAGCAGTAAGGGTGACAACAAGCTCGACCGAAGGGAGAGCCCACGCTCGTGCGAGGGAATTCGTTCTGCACGCGTTTCGCCAATTGGAACATTTGTGCAAATATATACTACTTGCTTAACGAGACCTGTGTCGAACGAGAAAACAAAAATTGCACAGCTCGGACCCCACTTCGCGTGCTAAGAGGCAGTTCCTCTGGAGGCCACCGAAAGGCGCTCCGCGAGCTTCAAGAAACTTCTACGGAAATACGAGCTAATTATTATCGACCTTTTGGCGCTGAAATATGGCGAGTAGTCGCATAGTATGCTCTATTCAGTGTAACACATCCGGAAACAGCGCTATCGATCCTGTGATTTTCGGGCACAGATATTTAAGAGGTACATCGCTGCCAATTATTGATAACGGTAATAAGGTAACTGAGTGATCTGCCATTGTCACTTGACATCAAATGTCATCCATCACCGCCATTCATGTTGCTTGCCTTCTTTACCGCAGAGATGTAAAAGAAAAAAGAAATTGAGGACAACTATCTGCACACAGATGACAATACCATACCGGTGTACCGGTTAAGCTTGTTCCACTAAATGTAAGGCCTTGAGACGACAGAGGTTCTTAATTTCTAACTCAGTAAACAGTGATGCACTTAAACGTCGAATTATAAATGCGGTATAACTTAAAACAACCCCCAAAATGCGACGTCAGCGGAACGTCTTCACAGATTCCTCGCGTTGTTCAACGCCTTCTCTGACCTCTTGAAATTCTGCCGGTGTGCGACGTCTTATCAATTATCTGAGACCATTCCCTGGTATAGTTATATTTTTACCACATGAAGAGCAGTCGCCAGCACTACCTGTCGGGTGCTAACACATCCTCATAAAAGATGAAGTCAATAACAATCTAAACAACAAAAAAAATGGACAAATTGCAGAAGTGCAGACAGGAACTCATGCAAAGATAAAATGAATATGAAAGGAAGGTCCCAATTTCTGGAACTTAATAATGGCACAGCGGGTCTTTCAGCTATGCGGCGCTTCGTAAAACACAACCAACTGTCTGAAAGAAGCAAACTGGGCACTTCGAATGCTTATACATGGTAATTTTACGAACAAGCCAACAAGCCACCTAATAAAAACGTTTTCTTCCACGCTTGTCTTCGAAACAGGAAGGAAGCAGGCTTTCGCAAGCGCTCGTTCACGTCCTTCCCGCTTCCGAGCATGTTCCGGGAAAAAAGAAAGAGTTCTTCCACATTACGCTGCGCACCGCGAACCAACGGGGCTTTACGCTTATTAAGAACGCCTTCCACGTATCCAGCCACCTCCTTTTTGCACTACACATTTCCGGCTCAAAAGACCGTAACCTGCAACGTTTTCCGGCTCTTTTCCACCAAGAAAAAAATATATAAGAGAAATAAAGCTTCGACAGGACTAACCAATGCTAACCCTAACAGCGTGCACACCTAACAATGCGAGTGCAACTGTGGTAACGTAGGTACACGGACGATACTCCACTTTTCTTTTCTTCTTGGTGTTATAGCTCTTAAAAGATACACTTCTCCGGCGCAGTCGACTCTTGTGGCGGCTGCTGTATACCGAGTTTTTACGCTACGTATTATTAAAAAAAGATAAAACATCCTTTCTTAAATCAAGATAGCATTTATTCTATCGTAGATAGCCTGACACGGCGCATTGTCGACGTGCAGTTTTCAGCGCACATTAGCTTGGATTGGATAGGATTGCTTTATTTTGCCATCAAAGTGTACATGATGGCGGGAGCCTGGAGCAAAATCTTGAGTTACTTCATCGATGCTGGGAGAACAGAAAGAGAGGGAGAGAAACAAAGTAAGAGAAAGGCAGGGAAGTCCACCAGACGCACCAGCATGGTTCACTACCCTACACATAGAAAAATGGGGTTTAGGATATAAAAACAAGCGCATAAAGGAGAGAAAAGACCTCGGGTGTCGCTTCGTCCGGAGGTTCACGTCGAAACAAGCCACGGCTACCTGAAGTCTGACGACATCGGGATCTGCGCTAATGCGCATATCGCCCGCTGGGCTTGCACAGCGCAGGGTCCCGGTATGGGGGTAACTTTTTGTTCAACAAGGCCGATTCTTGGGCTAGTTGGTACGGTTTACTACTGCGGTTTACTGCTACGAGTAATAATTGCGCTAAAGGCTTTGCCATTATGAGTAACTTTTTGTCACCGCAGTGCCCGTAGGAGATGCATAAACGACTGCCGCGCTAGCTCAGTGCGCACAGCAGGCTACAGTTGCCCGTGGGTCTACGCTACCTGTTGTCGTACCTCGAATCCAGCCTGGGCCTCTTTCGGTCGGGCTGGCGCGCCTCGTCAGGCCAGTCCTCGGCGCCCAGCGGGTCCTCTTCGTGAGCCGCCGTGTCTTCCCCTCGAGACCTCACCATGACCTCCCTGCGACGAATAGCCAGAGGGCGTTGCTGCTATAAGGTGACTACAAAAAAAAAATAAAAAAAAATAGGGGTGACTGTAAAAGGTCCCAAACCGAGAGCCACAAACAGACACACCGATAATCAACATTTAATGAATATTTCAAATATATAATTTTAGTTTTTAGCCGGATTCTTGCTTTAAGATGGATACATTATTCTACTAGTGCTACCCCCCCCCGCCCCCTCCCACCTCTTATAAAACTCCTTCCAATCAGCCGTCTTACAAACGCTGGCTTCTTCACCATTCCCTTGTTAGTGGGCGAGCCCAGTTAATACATTATTCTACTAGTGCTACCCCCCCCCCCCTCTTATCAGACCCCGTACAATCGGCCCTCTTATAAGCGCTGGCTTCTTCTTGGCCATTCCCCCGATAGGGGGTGAGCGCTGGTAAGAGGAAAGAGTAAGCAACAACAAGATGGTCGCCTCGGCGGGCGGGAGAACGCTAGTGCGGCAGTAGGTGAGTCCAGAGACGAAGGAATCGCACAACTCTGGCTTCTTTTCGTCAATTCGATTCAAGTTTATTTTTCTCGTAAATCTGGAATATACATGTTCAAGAAAACAAAAGTACAGAAGAAGGTATCGTAGTCAAAAGACTTAATGAGAGACCGTCTGTTGATACGCGCATCAAAGAAAAATAACTATAGAATGAATAGCGTCAGCTCCTCTTCTTTTTTTTTTTTTTTGGAAAGAGCTAACATCACACAACAACAACTGCAAGAAATAGAATAAATGGAACATTACAATATTTCACCAAGCCTTTTCATTGCTGTTTTTGTCATTATTTCTTTAAAAAAGGCCGCAAACATGGGGTTTTACATGAGAGGTAGGCAAATAATTTGTAGGTAAAATAATCTCTTGGCCAGATGGACAATTAAGAAAAAAACTCGAAATAAAGGAAAAAAATAAAAGAACAGAAAAAAATAACAGCCGGGGAGATTTCCGAAGCAGGCTTTTCCTCACACGGGCAATTTATGCAGTGAAGACAGATTTACAGCTTTACAACCATTTTACAGGTGGCTGTGAGGTTTACGTAACATTCGATATTTAGCACAGCGGTGTTCCTGCCGACAGTTGCTGTACTCGAGTCACGCGAACAAAGCGGAAATATTTCTGGGAAGTGGTAAAACGCAGCATCGAAACCAAGCGGTTAAACGGTGTAATGCGGAAGCTAACTGCCACTACAGACTAATCGAGAGGAGCTCGGCACAAAACTCAGCTTAAACCAAGTTCAAGCGAACAGCTCTCCAAAAGCTACGCAAACGCGTATCGACACCCTCTGAGGCACATCGCAAATGCCGCGTACAATCTGCCACCTGTATGTCGGCAAACACGTCATCCGAAATAAAACCAGAAACACGTGGTTCATAAGCAGGATCTCAGAGCTGTGAGACGGGCATTGCGATCGCATTTAGGGTGTTGTGAATCGTAGGGATGACGCAGCTGCCGTAGTGAAAAAATATGAGCTCAGTGATAAGCGGAACTCCATCGGAGTATGGGACGAATAACTCTGTTGGATTCGATAGATTTTCTTCAGAGTGTGTAACAGGTCCGTTTCAACGCAAGTACCGCGCACCTTAAGAGGAAGCTTTAGCTCGGGCCCAACTTCGATGGCGCCTATTCAAATGCACGTAAAACGCAGAATTGTTTTTTCTGAGTTATCCCTTGGAACTACTGCGATGAAATTTGTTGCATATTAGAGACAAAATTAAATTTTTTTTTGGCTGTTGGAAGCGTAATTTCGAATTAGGAGTTGGGTTTTTTACCAAAACTGCAGACAACTGTTACGTTTAAAAAAAAGTAAATGCCCGAAGTTTAGACATACGCAATTTCACATCGCAGTTCCGTAAACCGCATCCGTTAGAACATCGAGAGCGGACAAAGTTGACATACTAATTTATATCTTACGTGAATTTGTTTACGCGGGTTTTGTAAAAGTCCCATTCACACATTACTGGTTTATGTAAGAGCCATGTAAAATATGCCACTTTTGTTTGCTTTATATGTACTAATAAATGCGTTTTACAGAATTCCCATTTCATTCTTATGGTTGAGTTACGGAATTGCAAACTCAATAGATTCCTTATCAGAAACATTTTCGATTTTCGATATTTACAAAAACATCGCCGGCCTAAACCAAAAGTCCGCTTCCAACAGTCGCTACATTTTAACCTTTCTTTCTTCTTTTGAATGCGATAAACTTCACCAAATTCTGCGCATTGGTTGCCGAGAAAAAACGATTTCTTTTCTTTTCTCGTGCATTTACATAGGAGCCCGCGAGCTAGAGTTTCGTCTTAAGCGGAATTCACACAACGGGACGGAGTGCCGCGATTCTGTAAGCACGTGAGCATGACGTCACTCAGTGCCGCCGAATCACGTCACACGCAAAAATGCGTTTCGTTACAGCTCAGCTTCGTCACCGCCGTCTACGACACGGATTGAATTGGCGACCAGGCCTGTAAAGTGAGCCCATTTTCTCATCCGTTCTCGCGAGAAGATTATTTGTTGGCTAAAAAGAAAGCATCTAATCACTTGAACGCGCAAAGAAATGCAAGCTGGATGTCGTGCCGTATGCGCATCGCATATGTGCATCGTGCTTTCTTTTTTTTTTTCTTGGCACCAAGGAAAGTGAGCGGTAACTTCGCCGCTGTACGGCAGAAATCTTAGAAAAGGATTTGTCTTTCCAACAAGCGCGGCGTGAAGGAAATGGCCGCATTCGTTCCCTGTTATCCCTGTACCCTGTTATCACTTTACCTCCCGCTCCCCTCTCTCCCCAGCGTAGGGTAGCAAACCGGATCTTGCCTTCTGGTTAACCTTCCTGCCTTTCCCGTTTCCTCCGTCTCTCTCTCTCTCTCTTTCTGTAGAACCGGTGTGGTGTACCTGTTGCCATTATCATGCGGCAGTGTGTATACAATGCATTCAACGTGCGCTTGAGAGAGCGTGAAAGGGGCTGGCAAGAACGATAGGCTGTCGCACATTGGGGCGCATTGTGATACGTGTGACTGCGAACCCCGTTTTGAGCAATGCACTATCATTCATCGTCATATTAATCAACTCATGAGGGAAACAGTACGAGCGTTCCGTATTTGCAAAGCAAAAGATATGTGCAACAGTCACCCTTCGGTGGCATTATTACAGAGTGAGTTGAATTTTCTTCAAAAAAATGCGACAGAGGTTAGGCATAATCATGCGCGCATAATGTTGACGTTTGGGCCGCATGAGTATGCTCCCGATTACATATCACGTCGGAGTGCCCGTGACGTGATCGTGTAGAAAACACGTCTTCATTTCAATAAACTTCTCAGTTGCGAGTCAGCGTCCATCCTGTCGTCTTCTTTCCAGTCCCGATCTTCCTGAGCTGTTCTGAAGATGAAGCTTAACCAACCTCCCAAAATGTCTGCTCCCCTAAACTTTAGCAGGTTCTCTAGGCTGAGCGATTCCTTTACCAGAAGATGAATGAGAAATATGACCATTTCACTAAAGCTCCCTGTTATCTGGTGGTACTTCAGCGCTCTCCTATTATAGATGTCCGCAGTCATTACTAGCCCCGCGAAGCAAAAGACACAGGGACTGCTGAAACCGTTAAGCTGTGTACGCCAGCATCACTTCCCTATATATGCAACGAAAGACAATGATTACAACGGTTCCTTGCAGGGTCGTCTCTGAGGGGCTGTACGGTTAGTCCTCGCTAGACACACGGTGCAAACGATGCCATCGATCACGGAAGGCTGTTTACAGAGTTCTGCCAATGAGGAACAGCTCTCCGGGGGTGCTTCCGTCTGCTTCCGGCCTGTTCCAAATTGCGTCGTCTGCTCCGTCTAACTATCCTTGTCGTCTGTTTCCGGTAGATGAGGCGGAATGACAGCAGCAGGGCGGATCGAACCCCACGTCCGCTGAAGAGCGTCGTAACACGAGAATGAATTAACAATGGCCCGATCGCTACAGCTTTCTGGCTTAATAGAGGCTACAGCCTTCGTACATAAGTGCTACAAATGAGTTTTTTGGCCGCGCAGCCATCGGCCAGTTGTCGTCTGCAAGGTCAGGTAGCCCGTTTGCAGTGCGTCATTGCTACGAAATCCGCCCTCGAAATATGAACTATTACGGTCGGTCGCGGAAGTCGGCCGTATAAAGTAATACTTATTCATGCTATAGTTCCCTCAAAGGGACTGACAACCAATTTTCATGGTACCCACTTTTTTTAGTGCAATAAAAAGCTTACCGGCCAGAGCGTCTAATCATGAAATAATAACGCGGAAAACGCGTTGGAACATTTTTATCAGAATTTTTCGATCTGCAGTGAGAATGAAGTCGTTCACTGGAAGCATGCTGAAAACTGTGATAGGTGAGCGCGATAGCGATTGTAGGCCGCCACTAGTGGGAGGCAGACGACAAGTGCGGCCGTAGGTGTGAGACAGTATTATTTTGTTTATCGAGTCGACGTTCCTGCGATTCATGTTTTCCAAAGTGGCTGCAAAGTCGGCTGCATCGTGACTGGCGACGAGCAAGCGGGCAGGGCGTTCTTTATCTCATCGGCAGCGCTCGGCGAGCAGCATGCATTTTCGCCGTCATCCGACGGGAATCAACCTTGTTCAACGAACGCACGATTGAGAGCAGCACGGTAGCACTGCGCAAGCGCTCCGTCACGTGGCCTTTTTCATATTTCACGGCCTTTCATTGCAACCCGTAAAAAAGGACTACGCGAGACGTATCGTAATGGAAACAACTCGATCGGTGGTTTCTGAAGGTGCTCTACAAATATGTATATCATGCTTGGGCTCCTCAGCTAATAATGAAAATGTTGGGTAATTAAACTTAATTAATTAGTGAGTTATTGGGAAAAAAATTGTCTGAGTTACTATACGCTATTGCGAATGGTATGAGTTCGGTTCAATTCACTTCCAACGCGCCTTTCATATTTAAATTCTTGGCTCGAGTTATGTGGGACACCCTGTAGAGATCAGGAAGTGCTGCTAATTGTGAGCCGCTGCAACTCTCAACCTCTACCGAATCTCATCGAAAATGTGCAGCGCCACTGTCGAACGATTAAATGTGTGCGCGTGTGCGTTGTCTATAAATACTTCCCCCTGTGGCAGAGGCAACAGAGAGTGGCCTGCGAGGTGCTACATCGTCTGCTCCTCGACATTGAGTGTCGTCTGCTGCTTCGTCCAACTGGGGGCCGTCGTCTATATATAGCCGGAACCGGTCAACCGCGACAGGTCTGTCCGACTGGGTCCGATGGGAAATGATCGCACGTTCTCAAACCAGCCAGGGTGACCGAACCACGCGTAAGTACTGCATACAGCTTACTGCCACGCTACTTCGGGTTCAGGTATCATCGTCATCGCAGCATCCGCGCACAGTCACGACATTTATAGATTGGGCAGCGAAGACAACGGATCCTAAATAGGATTTCGAATGCAGCCGCTTGTTATCAGAGACTATTGGTTGCTTTCACTACGCCTCCTTGCATGTTTCCACAAATTTTGAGTTCATCCGCATTGCAGTAAGAGAACACTGAGCGTTACGAAGCAGACGAACGTCGTCTGCTTTGGCTTGTGCGCAAGGCCAGCCCATTGTCTGCGCATATTCGAGACCCCTTGATCGTGGAGGGACCCCTAGCAACGGGGACTAATAGAAAATGGCCTCACTAACGTAAAGCACGTACGACGAAGTTGCGGCAGTGACTTCATAGCAGCAGCGACAGCGTTATTCGCACTCGGGAATCAATGCCTGCGTAGACGGTGCCAACCACTAACTGCCAAGCCACCGATCAATCAGTATAATTCACTGGTGTTCCATCAAAATTTCGAATCTTAGCTTATGATATGATGACGTTTGCCGTTGTACATGGCGATCATTGCAGACGACAGGATGACAGATCTGCGAACAGCACGTATCTCCTTTTCCACCTGCTGCGCTGTTCGCCAACTTGAACGTAAACCAACTAACCCAGCTTTGAAGTCCGTAGCTGTCACTTTTACGACGCTTTAAAGAAATTGTACGCACACAGGAGTAAGCGAACATAGATTTTTTAGGAGCCACTGGTACTGCGTCACCTGCTGTGCAAAGTCGTCCACTAGTCTGGACCTTTCTACACACCTTAATTTCAGAAGAGCCTAGCGACTGGCACTAATGAAAAAATGGCCCCATTAGCGGGAAACACGCAGGTCATGTCCGTGGGAGCGGATTTCCATGGTCGGATATTGTGCACGATGCCAGCGCCAAATCACGACACTCAACGATACGACATGGTTCGAACATGGTTCAACTCTATGGTTCGAACAAAATTCCCTATCCAGCTTATCAAGACGTGGCACTAGTTGCTAGTTTCACTGCGCATGATGCCGTCTTTCTAAATTTTTTTACGTCCACATAACAGTAAGTGAACATTGTGAAAGTTGCAGAGCCGACGAACATAGTCTGCTCTTCGCCGTCTGCGTCGTCTGCTTCGAATCTACGTAAGGCAAGCCGATTTTCTGTGCATGTTCGAGACACCTTGGTCACAGAACGGTCCCGAAAATGGTACCGATAAGCATGGCCTCAGGAGCGTGAAGCACGCAGGTAGATACTGCAGCGGAAGCGGGCCTACCATCACGTTTAAACACCGCGCAAGAGCCAGCGCCAAACCTAGACACCCACAGATGTGAAAGCCAGTATGTACCGGCAAACCGCAATTACACTAGCATTCGAACCTAATTTCAAATCCAGCTTTGGTGAGATGGCACTAGCTATTACTTTCAGGACACGTTATGCCATGTTTACAAAAATTTATCTCATACCGGGGTAAGCGAACTGGTTCGGTAGTCAAGCTGTTAATTGAGCTTTTCTTTTTTTTCGACATGCCCCTTCACATTGATGGAAATAAACGTCTTCAATTCGTACACATTCTATGCCTACTCAACAAGAAATTTGTCCTGCTGTCACACAGGACGAATGCAATAGCTCATACCGCCCTAAACAATAGCTCTTACCCACGTAAGCAAGCAAAAAAATGCAATGGCTCATACCTACCTAAGGCAGAGGCTACAAGCGCTCAGAAAAGTGAAGCGAACAGTGCATACATTCATTGAAATCACCCGTACAACACACAGAACAGTGTACATTTCAATAAAGAACAAGCTTAAAACAAGCATCCGAACCACCAATAAAGCATTGCATACCCACATCAGCAATTTTAGTGGTGGTTTTGCAGCAGCTTCGCTGGACATGCATGTTGATAAGGGTCCAATCATGTTCGATAAGCCTGATAACGACCGATGAGAGTTGATAAGGGTTTATGCTGGCCGAATAAAGTTTCATAACATTGATAATGTCACCGGGCTGCGTGGAGATGAACAATTATTATTATTATTATTATTATTATTATTATTATTATTATTATTATTATTATTATATTGGTGGAACAAACGAACATCGTCTGCTCTTCACTGCCTGTGTCGTCTGCTCGGCTTCCGGGCAAGGCCAGCCTGTCGTCTGCGCATAATATTCAAGACACCTTGATGCCAGAAGGGCATAGCGACTGGCACTAATCGAAAATGGCCTCGCGAGCGCTCGGCGCGCAGGTCCAAACTGCGGCCGCCTGCACGGTCAGTGCTGGCCAGCTTGGTGTTTACTCTCCGACATCGGCTCGCGCGCGTGCTAGCCCGACGCGCCATTTTTTTTCCTCGCGGCGAGTCTCTCTGCGTGGTTAGCGCTTGGTAAACATTGGTCCCGCCGCGTGATGGATGAAGTTGGGGCGACCGGGGCGTCATCTGTTGCCGCTGCAACGCACTTTGCCCGCAGCTCGTACGGATCGATGCAAAAATGGGGAACAGGGCATAATCGAAAACTGCCAGCGAGTTTTCTTTGTCCTCCAACAATGGACTGCCAATAGGAAGAAGACGTACCGCGTCTCGAAGGGCCGCAACACAAGATAGAGCATCGCTTCGGAAGATCGTTAAACGCTTTCGCTCTAAAACCCTCAGTGTAAACAAAACTAGGGCGCGATGGGCGGATAGACCTTGCCAACTCCCGCCTCGCATCCCTCTAAACACACGGCGATGGTTACAAACGTGTACGTTTTTGCATTTATAGGTACCCCGCGGCTTGTACTTGAAATAATGATAGCAGTATCTAAGCATTGGATGTTTGTAGTTATATCTAGCTTAGGTTTGAAAGTACAGTATTCGCGGCGGACTCTCGCGTGTTGCAGATACAACATTCTTCGCGAATATGTACAAAGTATCGCAATCAGTACACGATCTACAAGGTTGTTCTTCGTCTTTAATTAATTCAATATATATTTTTTATCCCTTTGTTGTTTTTATTACGATAGCATTTATACGGACATACTTGGCGTATTCGTGTGTCGTCGCCACCACCGTTCTCTCACGAGTGCTGTGGCTCGCGCAGCGAATATAGGAGGCCACGTGATCGGCTGCGAGTGCGGCAGCGAGTCGAGAAGGCTGGTACCTTTATGCGGCGCTGTCTACTTGGGTGCCCAGTGTTGGACGTCTCGCGGTCTGTCGAGCTTCGGAGGCACGGCGCAATAACATGGGAAAGGCAACATGGAACGTCTGCTTTGGTACAAACACGCGCGCTCCCCGCTGCCGGCGCTTCTCATGAGGCCAGTGCTACGATCCCGAGTGCTCACATCACGTGATCGGTCGAGCTTCGGGGGCGCGGCGCAGTATGATGGCAAAGGGAGAGGCAACGCGGAACGTCCGCTTTGGCACAAGCACGCGCGCTCCCCGTTGCCGGCGCTTCTCATGAGGCCAGCGCTGCGATCACGAGTGCTCGCGCTCATCGAGTGAAATTTGTTTCTGTGTGTCTGTCGTCGGCGTGATGGTTGGTTCTTATCACCTTCTGACTCGGATTGCAACGATGTGGCGCCCGCTCGGCATCGGAGAGAGAGAAGGCGTGCTCGAGTCGAACGATCAGCCGCTCGCCAGAGGAATCGGATAGTACAAGAGCGAGCACGTCAGTACTTCTTGTTTTTTTTATTTATTTGTAAATAGACAAGCACGCGTAGGCACCGACGCACACGCCCACTACTGTCGCACAGGCGCGGCAGACACCACGCCAAAAACAGCAGCTGCAGGAACCGCGTGACCGGAACTCCACCAGAACGCGGTCGCGCTCCCAGGTCCAGGGTCAGAGTACCTACGAGTGCTCTGAGGTGGAGCGCGGCGCTTTGAAAGAGCCAGCCGAATGTATTCTGAGCTCTGGATTTCAACCAGCCGAGTGTAACGCGCCCCGCCAGAGCGTTCGAAAACGAACAGCCGAATGGACCATCAGTAAATCAATGTTACTGCAATTTAAACTGCACATGAGACCATACACTTCGTGTAGTATTCTAATGCTGTGCCATTTGTTGTCAATGATTCGGGTGATAGTGCACCTTCTGTTTCTGCATCCTTTTTTTTCTTCACATTTTATATTTCAATGTATGTGCAGTATCCAAACTCCTGGTGGCCTATTTTTGCAGGCGCACATCACTGAAAAAACTACAAAACAACGGCTCACCGCCTAAAATGGCCGGGCGGTGAATACCACGGGTGAAGAGAGGCTATACCTAGCAATGGGTGGTGACGTCACGTGGTCATTTCACGCGGCAACCTCATGCAGGGCCTGACACGGCCGGCAGGTGGCACTGGGTGGCGCGGGCCGTTCGGACTTCGCGCCTGCGCAGAAAGAAAGAAAAAAAGCAACGTCAGTGAGTGACAGGCATCGTGAACGGCAAGGTTCTGGTGGCAACAAATGGCGAGAAAAAATGGAGGGAAGACATCGGAAAATGATTGTCAGAAGTTCAGTGATAGTTTCCCAATTGATTTTCTTATGGTTAGCTTTACTTTGTTAATACTATGAGCTGTGTAAAAGCTGCAACATTCTACCTCCTCCAGGTTAGGCCTCCGTTACAAACTACTTTAAAATTAAATTATGGGGTTTTACGTGCCAAAAACACTTTCTGATTATGTGGCACGCCGTAGTGGAGGACTCCGGAAATCTCGACCAGCTGGAGTTCTTTAACGTGCACCCCAATCTAAGTACCAAGGGTGTTTTCGCATTTCGCCCCCATCGAAATGCGGCCGCCGTGGCTGGGATTCAATCCCGCGACCTCGAGCTCAGCAGCCCAACACCATAGCCACAGAGCAACCACGGCGGGTTACAAACCACTTTAGAACAGTTGGGAGGACACAGATTGAGTACTGGTGTCTGGATCAGCCCACCAAGTCACCACCTTTGATAATGACACACTACCTCCGGGATCGGCCCCGCTTTGAATACATTGCCTCCGGTATCGGTCCAATTTACTCCGTTAAGGAACTTTCTATCGCCATGTAGCGAGAAAAGCCAAAGGAAAGCTTCGCTTTAAAACAAAAGGAATGCCTTTAGAAGCTGCAGATTGAAACCATATTCTTGGACATAACTTACCTAGCAGATCACTGTAGAAGTTACTGAACTGCGCTACCGATCACTCTGAGTGATAGGTAATTGACTGGGTTACGTTCTGCAACTGATACGCCATATCCAACGAGTATGCAATTGCGGCTTCGTTAAAACTAACTTGCGCACTGGTTAATGCACCAGCTTTCAGACAAAGACGATCCGGTTTCGAACGTCACAGCCGACACCAAGTGTTTTATCATTGAAATCCAATCCGACATACGTTCTCGTCTTGATGAGCGGAATAGAAAGCAATAACAAAAACCATTTCACTTATTGAAGCCTTAAAGGCTCGGAGGCATTACATAAGGCATTACATAAGATAACCATCTGTGTTATCCGTAAATACTCACGCAAAACGAGAATGAGTACAAAGAAGTCGCAATTTCGCCCGACAGGCAAAACATTGATAGCGATAGCAAAGTTTGAGAGAAATACGCGAAACAACGTATACAGTTTTATGGACGGTGTGAATTGCGGTAAACATTCGCTTACTAATTAAATTACCAAACAAACTGACGTGCGGACAAACGCGAACAGATCTCCATTCGGCCACCGCTCACACTCGCTGCCACAGCGCTGGCTCGATGACCAGTGGCAGCAGCGGCGAGCGAATTTCCCCTTCGTGCTGCCTCTAGCTTCAACACGAACAAGGCGCGCGATAACAAAACTCTCACGCAGCCTTCTGCCATTTCGCGTCATCTGCAACTACCGCAGGTTCCTCCCAATACGCACGCCCGGTTGCGCTCAGCCGCTTCTTGCGAAGCCGCGGCCGGAGTAGAAGAGGAGACGCCCGTGCGCCTCCCCCTCCTCCTAGAGCCCACTCACGTCCCCGCACCCCCCAAACACCTCGCGCGAGCGAAAAGACGTCTACTTTTCACAAAGCGTGTACGTATAGCGTGCGAATATCTCTAAATGCTAGGCGGAAGAACCTTTAAGAGAACGATAAAGAAATTTGGCAGTTAAGCCCGAAGGGCCAAGCAAATGACAGCGACAGCAAGGTTCAGCGTTGTGCTTCCCCTCCTCCTAGGACGGCGCCTTCTAACTACACGCGGAGTACGACATGTTGGCGCAACCCAGCACGTAAGGCTGCTCCTGCTGGGCGGAAGGAACAGCGCCGTGGCAGTATACCAGGCGTCTCAGAACGCTGGCGCGATGAGCGTTGCCACTCCAGACGTAGCAGGCGTCGCATCTGGACGGCGCACGAGATGAGACCGATGCGGGAAAACGTCGGCGTTAGACACCGCCGCCCAGTGAAATGTTCGATGACGCTGTATAGCTTGACGTTCACTGCTTAGATCAGAGCATGCACGCAGTAGCTCAGTGGGAACGCTAGTACGTGCGCGTTACAGCGCTCGTGCGAGCAGTGGAAGGTGCCAGTGCGCCTCAAGTGTCCTTGCAATTTTTATCGTAGTAAAAAGTTGAAGACTTGTGCGTAGAAGCAATTTATCAGTAGAAGTTGAGCGAGAGAGAGAGAAAGAGTGGGAGAAACAGCAGCCTTAACGAGACTCTAAAGCGACCATGCAGTCTGCTTCCTTTGTTGTGCTCGGTGCAACGTTTGACGGCTGTATTAACATGCAGATCGCGCCACCTTTTGATACCGCGGTGAAAGGACTCCCCGCGAAAGATCCGCAGCGTGATTACCGAGTGCAATAACTCTGCCCACCCATCGCCGCCTGCTAAAGAGGAGGAACTACTCACACAAACGACTCACTTCCTCTCCGTAATTGTTTTTTTTTTGTTTCCCCCACCAACGCACTCTATTTATTCGTCCCGGGCGCTTCATCAAAAGTATCGTGACCTTCTGATTCATTATTCAGAACCGCATTCGCGAGGCTCTACAATGACGCTGGCCTCAGAAATCCTCCTCCCTGAGTGGTTTTTTAGAACGGCTATAGCGCTTACACTCGCGTCTTTCATTTATACGACCTTCCTCCGGGTTTTTTTTTTTTCCGTCAACGATGATGAATTCGTTGATGAATCGCGAAGCGTAGGCAAAGAAAATGTTGGCACGGTGGGCTTGTTTCATCTGTCGCGATTTGCTCACCGACGGATACGTACGTCTCTCGGTGAGTCATTTGTTAGCGCTTACAAAAAAAAGAAAAGGGAGGGGAGGGGGGGATGGACGTTTAATTCACCCCGGAGACCGGTGGGCCTCTCTCTGCGGCGTACGCGATACGCTGACAGATACTCTCCTTCTTATGATGATTAATGAGGCGACCCGTCGTGATGTCCCTTCATTAAACATTTCCCAAGGAACACGGCCGCTTTCGAAGCCTACGTCTTCGTCCCCGTGCGCAATTTTTCTTTTCTCAAGCGTGAATTCATGCCAACCAGCCCAGCTTTGTTGTTGAAAGTAGAAGCAGATATGCCCGGTGACAACTTTCTGTGGCAGCACAGCCAAAGCTACGCGCTCGCACGTGCGGAGCTTCCGCTATTGTGTTCCTACGCCAAGTAGCGCCGTAGTTTTATTTCTGGCGGTTTATAGGGGGGGACCAGGAAAAGCATGCGTGGATACCATAAAGCCAAAAAGATAGCAACAGCGTGAAACGGAAATAATTTCCTAGGAAGTCTTTCTATTTGCTATAAATAAGTTGTGTGGCTTGCTATACGGAACGTAGCTTACGGTTGCTTAGATTTGCTTACATGCGGGTGCGCAGTAAATAAATGCGCACTTCGGCTCCGTAGCTTTCGCTGCGCTGTCAGGGGAAGTTGTCGCCGGGGTTGATGTGGGAGAAAACAGACAGCGTAAGGGGGGGGGGGTTGTCAATGACAATTTATCCCCCCTGCCTGGGTGATTATTATCCAGATGACACACACAAAAAAACAGCGCTAAAGCCCTTAACAGGACGTTAAGCTCCGGCCATCAATGCCTCCTGCTGACAAATACTAACTGAGTTAACCAGCATGGTGTCAGCGCGCACAGGCAGACATGAACACATCACACTCGATGACCGCGGACACTCGCTGTCAAAACGCTGGCGTCAGGATGCGCGGCAGCAGCAGCGAGCGAAGTGACCTCGCTTCAACGCGAACAGCGCGGCGAGAGAAGCACGCGCAAGGCATGAGTCGTCCCTCCCTCCCATCCCCACCCCCGGCCTTTCGTGCGACGGAAGACAGCGCTTTAGCTCTCCTTTCGTCCTCCACACGCGTGCTGTCACTCGCACACGCAGTAAACGGCGCGCGGCAACGCTTTTATCACCCTTGCACTTTCTGCCGAACATCACGGCGACGGTGACGACAAAAATGCACCTGGAGTGTCCATATAATTGCTATCGCAATAATAACGCTAATTAATATGCAGGTCTTCGATGTACAACACCTACCCTAATGCCAAATAACACTGAACCCTGGTCCTCTAAAGCTTCGTGTTTTTAATGCGTGCTCTTGAGGCCTCTAGCTCTGATTGTGATGGACACTGAGTCGTGCTCCCATTAATGCTGCAGAAGCTAATGTCTCTTTCTCAGAGCACTTTCCTCCTCTCTCTCCTCTCACTGTGAGGCATGAAACACTAAATTGTTATGGGGCCGACAGAAGCAACCTCTTTAATGATACATGGGTACATGCACAGCAAAAAAACGTTTCCCAGGTTACGCAACAACATTATTAAATGCTTCAATTGCCCTTTATGCTTAACCTATACAAGCTTGCTCCATTTGGTGATACGAAATGCGAATTAAAGCGCGATCATTGCAGGAAAATTCTGGCGACCGAAAGCTGAAGTCACAAAGCTCCGGTCCTCTGAAGCTTTGTCTATGTAAAGTGTCTCATGGTAACGGTGAAAGAAATGCGTCGTATCGTAAGCTTCGTGTCTCTAAAGCTCAATCAAAATGCTGCTCAAGACGGGTGTATTCATTAATGGTGGGGTGAACAAAACCATTTCAAAGCTACATGAGTACACGCAGGACAAATAAATTTTTCAGATGACACAAAAGCATAACTAGACGATTCAATGACACGTAACCCTCAGGTCATGAGAACTTAATTGATTTGCTGAATACCGATTAAGGACAAGTGTGCAAAAGAAAACTCTCGCCCTAACGCTGAAAGTAATATGCGTCAGTGCTCTAGAGTTCTGCCTCAATAGAGCTTGATTGTGAGGCTTCCCAGGACTGGTGCATAGATTAAGGTGCGTTTAACGGTTATGGGGTAATGACAAGCGTTTCAAGTCTAGGCGAGTTCATGTCTGTTTCTATCGTAGTGTTATCTTATTATTGCGATAGCAGTTATATGGACACTCCAAGCACGTTTCTGCAGTCGCCGTGAGGTTCCGTATGAAGTCCAAGGGCGATAAAATTGTCGCTGCGCGCCGTTGGCTGTATGTACAAGTAAAAGCGTGCGAGGTAAAACCCCTCAAACTTAGTAAAGTAGCGACACTCTCCTACTCCTCCGCCTTCACTCCTCCTCGTTTCTCCTCTCTTTCACGCTCTCTCCTCGATCGTGGCGCCGCCTACACTGCTCGAGCGTAGCAGCAGCGCGAACATGCGCTCCTCGCCACTCCGTAGACGCTTCTCGAGCAAAAATGGCGCTGATGCACCGCGCGAGGGCCCACGTGGTGCTATTAGGCCAATAGCGACGCGGCGTCGGCCTTTGCCAGAGCGCGCGAGGAGGAGGCGGCATTCTTCAAAGCATGTGCCTACTTTACGAAGTTTAAGGGGTTTTAGGCGCGCTTGCGGCCCGCCTTCCTCGATCGCACACTCGAGATTGAGCCGCGTTCGTCGGCCTCACCCTCGCACTAAAGCCCCTTAAACTTCGTAAAGTGGTGCCACGCTTTGAAGAATGCCGCCTCCTCTTGACGCGCTCTGGCCGAGGCCGACACCGCGTTGCTATTGGCCTAATAGCATCACGTGGGCCCTCGCGCGGTGCATCAGCACCATTTTTGCTCGAAAAGCGTCTACGGAGTGGCGAGGAGCGCATGTTGGCGCCGCTGCTACGCTCGAGCAGCGTAGGTGGCGCCACGGTCGAGGAGGGTGCGTGAAAGAGAGGAGAAACGAGGAGGAGTGAGGGTGGAGGAGTAAGAGAGTGTCGCTACTTTACTAAGTTTAAGGGGTTTTACGTAAGGGGGCTTTAGATTTACGTTCTTCTCCAGCGGCTGCTGCTTCCGGAGCGGCCGTGCGGGCGGCGTATCTTGAAAGCGATCTGCGACGTGGCCTAAGTGCGTGCCAGCGCGGGCCTCATCGTCAGTGCCACATATGCAATATTTACACAATTCGCGTAGTGCCAGTAGCTTCGCATGCGTAGCGCTTTCGACGTTTTGATCGCGTTGAAGCAATAGATGCACGAAGGTCAACTCGATCGCTGCTGCTGCCGCGATTCCTCGCTACAGCGTTTTGAGTGAGATGTGTTTTTGTTTACCAGTGCGCGCGTGGCGCCGTGCTTGTTAATTTAGTTAAAACACGTCGACGGGTTAGTTGGTGTGAATCCGTTATGTAACGTGTAAGCGCGACTGAACGAGGACGTAGAAAGAAAGAGGCCCATAGAGACAGCTCTGGCTCTGTGTGTCTGTTTCCTTTCTACGTCCTCGTTCAGTCGCGCTTACACATTATGTCATTGTTAGTTCAGTTAGTAAGCGAATGTGTAGAAGTTTATACGGCCGATAAAACTACTATCTATACTTCGTATAGCTATCTAATAATTTGCTAGCGCAATCGATGTTGCGCCTTTCGGGCGAAACTGTGGCTTTTTTATTTATCTCATTCCTCTGATAGTATGTTCATAGGCTTCAAAAAACGCGCTCGTGCACACACTCTCAATAAATAAATAAATAAATAAATAAATAAATAAATAAATAAATAAATAAATAAATAAATAAATCATTATTTTTTCCTTATTCAATTAATTATATAACGGCATGTTATTGTCGTTGCTTTAATCAAGGTGCGCTGAGTAAGCCCCTATCCGCCTGCATTACCCTATATTACTTCGCTGTATCTTATCTCTATACAAGCATAGGCAAAAATACACGATTTGTATAATCTTAGAGTGTTGTCTTCTTTCCACGGCTGGTTGACATATTAATTCCCCCAATAGGAGGTCGCTGTGTCGTGCTCTGTTTTGCCTTAGTTTTTATCTTATCTCCTTTCGAGCCATTTATGCACCATTAGTTTAGGCACCCGTCCCGATGCATCCATCTGCATTACTCCAAGCCCGCATGCTAGAACCTTATATTCGTTAGCGGAACCTCGTGCTCCTTGTATTACCCCCAATTTTATTCTTATCTCTACCCGATCGCCAGCGCACGCATCGATCAACAGACGCAGGAAGATACCATCAACACTGGGGCAATCTAAAGAACCTCTTCTCACGAAGCGTAATTTCGATCCTACTCTCGTTATCAGGCTCCCGCAGCCGCTAGTTATATTTCATCTTTTTTTTTTTTTGTCTTGCCTCTTCCTCCAATCAAGTGTTCGGTGTATTCAACACACGCAAGACAGACAGCGCGCCAACAAGAAAAAAAAAGAAGAGAAAAAAAAGAAAGTTGCGCTTCGCGGTAGCGCGCAACAAAAGCAGCAACAGCAGCCTGCACTTCCGAGAGCCCGCAAGCGGGCTTTGCCGCCGGGAGCGCGCCCCCTCCTTTTCGCTCCCCATTAATCTTGGAAGGAAGCACCGGTGCGAAGCGTATCAATTTCCAATACTTCGGCGGCCCGAACGCGTCAGGCAAGCAACACGGCGGTGAGGTCTAGTTCAAAGCGAAGACGCGGTTGCTCGGAAGAAGCACATTACGTAACCCCGTGCACACCTGCTTGTTTTTTTTTTTTTTCATTAGTCACTTAATGTATATACTAGTGCAACTGCACATGAGCTTTAGTTTTTTTTTTTTTTTGAACCTTTCTTCGCTTTCGTCTCTTCGACGCCATTTCCTTTATTGGGCTTCCCGCTAATGCGTTTACTGCTTCCCGGTGCGGTGAGTGTAGTACGTACCCGCCAGGTTTCGTTAACTCAGCCGTATTTTTTTTCCCGTCCGCTTACACCCTCGGTGTAGTAACCCGGCACTAATTGTACCCACATGCGCGGGTGTAGGGAAGCTCGTACCAGCTCACGCCTACGGGTTCTATCGTGTGCACTTTCAGCCTCGTGTATTAGGTGCCGCTGTCCGCGACAGCTGATGGGGTAATATTTTTTGTTGCGCCGTTTGTCGTCGTCGTTCTGCCGATCTACTGGAAGCAAATTTTAGATATAGTACCACGGAGGGAAGCTAGAGAGAATCTTGCTCATATATATTTATGTATCTATTTTGGTAAAAGGTAGTGAGCTGGCGGAAACGTTTTACTTGTCTCCCTTTCTGTCATTAACGTTCCTCTCTTTCTTATTTCAACTATCTGCGTTTAATGAATTGATGCGTATCATATTCTGCGGCCTTCACGGGACTCAGCTACTCTGCAAGTCTTGAGAGGGGTTCAACGAGACGGCCACAGACGTGAGACACTGATGTAGGTTAACATTGGTTGTTGGCATAACAAAGCGGGTAGAAATGTCGACGCAAGTAGACTAAAATAACCAAAGACATCAATTGGTTCAGTAATTCATTCATTCCCTACTTCGTTTAATGTTATTCGTCTGTTATCTTTCGGGACTGTGATTTTCCGGACTGTGAGACATGTTTCTCTGCTCACTCGATTAACTGATTAATTCATTCGACCGTTCGTTCGTTCACTCGCATACTCGTCCATTGATTCCTTCATCGATCCATGTATTTGCTAATTCATTCGTTCATTCCTTCGTTCGCTCACTTACTCGTTCCCTCTTCATTGATGTGCTGGTTTGTTTGTAGTTTCATTCATTCATTCATTCATTTATTTGTCAACGCTCCCATCTGCTAGTTCATTCATTCATTCGTTCATTCATTCTTACGTTTAGTTCCTAGCTTGTTTTTTCGATTCATTCGCTCACTCATTCCTTCATCCGTTACTTTGTCTGTTTCCTTCTGTCGAGTGGTCCCTCATTATTTCATTCTTTAGTTCGCTCGTTTGCTCGCTCGATCGCTAGGTCACTCATTCATTGTTTGATACATTCGTTCGTTCGTTTGCTCACACACTCGCTTGATAATTCATTCATTCATTCATTCATTCATTCATTCATTCATTCATTCATTCATTCATTCATTCATGCATTCATTCATTCGTTGGCTAGTTTGCTTACTCAACATTTCATTGATTGATCGATTCATTCATTCATTCAATCACGCATTCATTCATTCGTTGGCTAGTTTGCTTACTCAATATTTCATTGATTGATTCGTTACTTCATTCATTCATTCGTTTATATTAAGCCATTTTGCCCCACCAAAGTGCTAAATAAGCGGAACAGATTACGCTTCCCATTCGCACCTTTTCCATCGATTCTATTAATTCAAAGCTAACCCCCTCGGTCCTCTCCCGCCCCTTTGGGTAAGCCGACGCAGGTCGCGCGCAATGTGCCGTTCTCCCCGAGCGCCAGACGGTGGCGCTGTTTCGTTAATGAACGGGGATCGTTAGCGAGCTTTCACAAAGTGCACAGGCACTACGTCCGCAACGTCAAATTTTGAGGAGCCCCTTATGATTTCCGGGAAATTAAGCTAATCGGCTTCGCAACCACAGTCGCGGCGAATAAAACCGGGCTTTGACGAGCCACGCACGTCGGCAGCGAACGAGCCAGGCTGTCAGGCCAGCCTCGACGGTAAATAGTTAGGCAATTTTTTTTATAGTTCGACAAATAATAAACAAGAAACGCCGTCGCCGCGCATGTAAATTAAACGTGCTAACTTCCATACCGAAAGCACATCTTCAAATTTTATAGCTAACCAGAGAAATAAATTATTTAATCATTCGTGCCTGAAAGTAACCGGTGCTCTCTACCGTAGGTGACCATACCCGTGACTGAGAAAAAAAGAAAGAAAGAAATGAAAGCACTGCCGTAAGTATTCGCAAGAACTGACGCATGACTCGGGACGTTGTAAACCAGCATGACCTTCGAGATTTTAGGTGGCACCCACGGTTGCCCACAGCGCGATGAAAGGAATCTTGGAGGGCAAGTGCTGGGACCTAGCTACGTCATATTCGCTAACAGCCAGGTGCGCGCGCCGTCTGCTTATGTGCTACTCAAACGCGGCTAATACCCATGACACACGGGCACTCTAAAGTCCTTTAGGTAAGGGGACATCTTCCGGAAAGGCGTTCAAGTGCAGTGACACACGACAAAGGAGTATCTCCTTTACGGCAAAGTTCCTTTTCGGGAAAGGAGATCGCGCAACTTCTTTTCGAGCGGAAAAGGAGTTACTCTCGCACACAGCGTGCACAACTCGTCAATAGAAGGAAACCTGCCCTGCGGTGCCCATAGGTATTTTTTTTTTACCTTGCGAAAATGTTTTAATTGTTAGCGGTAATACAATTTGTCGAATAGTGAAGATTTCCTCTTGCTATACTCTCAAACGCTCGCATAATGTCGCTAGTGCCGCCATGTTAAATTCCGGCAGTGCCGTCGTCGTTTGCTGCGCGCATGTGGTGTGTTCACGTTGCGAGATGGAGACTGCACAATCAGAGCCCGCAGGAAATACTCAGAAGAAACCACAGTTGTTGGAATAACATATTGAATAAAACGCGTTACGCCTGCGCGCACAAAGGAAGGGACGACAAAGACGTGAAAAAGGACGACAGAAACGTGGGCATCACCAGAATAAACAGCACGCACAGCAAAACATCGGCTGCACATAGTTGCTGGACCAAGTTAAATGGCTGCTAACAACGCAAAAACGCGAATAAAATAAACGACTATAAGCATTATTAGCCATCAACAATGAAAAAAATATATTTTTAGGTTCTACAGTAGCTAAGTGTAATTAAATACGCAGCTTTTTAAGAATGTTTTCTCTCTTGTGGCTTTAACAGCCAGCGCTATTTTTCTTGCGGCGTTCATCTGAGGAACTACCTAAAGAAGTTCAGTGCGGTGCCGTGTGTCATAGGAGCAACTCCTTTCTGCAAAGGGTCCTTCAGAGTAGCAAAAGGGCTTTACTGGAAAGGACTTTAGTTTTGCCCGTGTGTCAGGGGTATAAATTAGTCGCCGTGTTGTTTTGACTGCTATGTGATAACGTCGTCGTGTGCTCATTACCTGTTCTGCTTTTTTTTTCTCCAACTAAATCAGCGAAAGTATATAACGCTTTATACGTAATTTTTCCGGCTGTTCAAAGAAAAGGAGCAGCTGGCACCGTATCTATGAGCTAAGTTCTCCTTCTATCACATCAATAAAAAAAAAAACCAATTACGCAAGTACTATTTCAGAAGCACTACCAAAATTGGTTCACTGGGATATACTACTCAGTTATAATAATTTTTTTTTGTACTGAAGCGCAATTTCGTTGCGGCTAGCTTCTAGTAGAGAGTCTGCACACTGCTTTACGCTTGCGGTTTACGGCGTCACCGCAGAGATTTGCGGCCGCTGCAACGCTAGTGACGACCTCTGGTGACGATCCGTTTGACCACGATGCCCTACACAGGTTTCTGTGTTACATTACTGTTCAGCGCGAGAAATAAACAAAAAAAAGAAGCATTAAAAGACAACGTGCTAGCGCTTACAACGTCGCTGAAGCTGCTTTACATAAGCAGCGAAGTAGGATACACACGGTTACTGCAAAAACAGCTTCATGTCTCCGGTAATTTGTAAAAAGTGAGAACTTTGTTTACAGGACGCGCGCAGACTCACAACTGAATTTTATTGGGTGAAACATGACATATATATACACGATGATCAAAATGACGTCATCATGCTGATAGGCGATCCAAAATCGCTGCCGTCACAATCTTGCGTCCAGAAATTGCACCTCACAATCGGCAAGTACAATGGAAGGATGGCTAACACATACACGCGCTCTCTGCTTTATAACACGCGCGCGCCGTCTGCTTATGTGCTACTCAAACGCGGCTAATAAATCGCCGTGTTACTTTGACTGCTGTGTGATTAACGTCGCAGTGTGCTCATTGCCCGTTCTGCTTTTTTTTCTCTCCAACTAAATCAGCGAAAGTATATAACGCTTTATACGTAATTTTTCCGGCTGTTCAAATGCGTAGGGATCTTCGCTTGCACGAAGATCCCTACGATGGTATAACAATTTAGTTCTCTTTTTTCTTTTCTAGAAGCGGAAGGCACACCTTCTTTGTCTCTTTTTCACAAGCCCTGCAATGTTTTGCTACGTGGGAATGCTCGTCAGATGACCGATTCTAACATAAAGTGTCGCACAATCGTGGCGCAACGTTATGGGGTGAATGTAGTGCTCCCCTTTTTTTTTTTTGCTTCCTTAAAAATTGCCCGTTTGCGTGCAAATGTCCCGAGAAAGATTGAAAATGTTCCTAGCCGTAGCCGTTCTGTTTGCCATGTAAGCCACAGGTCACAGTTTATTCCCTGCACATGCGGTGTGGTTTAGAATTCCCTTTCTCCTGAGGTTGTGTCGATGTCGGTCAAACCGGATGCTGTATTAATATCCGTCAAAAAAACATTTTAAGAATCACTCGTCTGACGAACGTTCCGACGTAGCAAAAGATTGCAGGGCTTGTGTAAAATAGACAAAGAAGGTGCGCTTTCCACTTCTACAAAAATAAAATATCATACCGCCTTAGGTTTCGTCGCACACGGGAGCTGTTAGAGGCCTATGTTATAAAGAAGAAAGCGCGTGTATGGGTTAGCGATCCTTCCATTGTGCTTGCTGAATGTGAGCTGAAATTTCTCGACGCAATATTGTGACGGCAGCGATTTTGGACGGCCTATGAGCATGATGACGTCATTTTGATCCTTGTATGTATATGTCATCTTTCACCCAATAAAATTCAGTTGTGAGTCTGCGCGCGTCCTGTCCCCGTCCACTTCTATTCTCCGGATGGTTATAGCGCAGTAACCCCCGCATTACAAGATAAAATGCTCTCCGTTGCGTATTTTCGTTTTTTTCGGAGGGGGGGGGGGGCGGGGGGGTGCATTGCGAAGGCGCGGTAGGTACGGCGATCACGAGAAAGGCATTATATATATATATATATATATATATATATATTTGGCACGACCGCACCTCGACTCATTCCAAGGACCGTCTCGCCTCTTACGAGAAGCTGCTGAGGCACAATGTTTTGCAGGCTCATCACGCGTCCCTTAACGTCCGCTCCGAGCCCCACTCGCGTAAGACGGGTTAATGAAGAGAAAGGAGGAAGGGGTGGACGCGCCGCCTACGTGGCGTCGCATCCAAAGCGCGAGTGGCCGTAAATGCGCAGCGACGTTGGGGGGAGGGGTGACAGACGCGTCTCATACCGAGCTACGCGAGGGAGGAGCCTCTCTGTCACGGAAGTGGACGGATGGCATCGCGCCGTCCCGCTGTAGGTAGTTCCATGCAGCGCGCCGGAACGCCCGGTACGTTTAGCTAACTTGTAAAACTGCCTTTCTTTTCTCTTGGCTTTCTTCCTTTTTTTTTCTTTTATATCTCTTTTTTTTGGGGGGGGGGGCGGGAGAAGGAGAGAAGGGGGGAGAGAATGGGGCGCGGCATTTTAGACCAAGAGGATGCGGTGACAGGATTTTCGTCAGGTCCGAGATGTCACTGCTACCAGGGATCGTCTGAAATCGCCCGTAGGAATCCCCGCGGCTTGTGTCGCTGTGCTTCGATTTAGCGGGACCGGCCGTTGCACTTATGCCTACGCGTATACTGGACCAACGTTTAGAGGGCGCTCGCGTCGCCGCTGACGAAGGATATATATATATATTATAATTCAAAGATACGCGCTCGTGGGCACTGCATAGCTATATGGGCAAAACCCGCGTACACAAACACAAGTGTACAGTCCACCGCAGAAGTTCACGCGACGCAGGTTCTGCCAAGAAGCCGAATTCTCGTGAAGCGAGGTCACACACAGCCTCGACTTAGATGTGCCAGCATGCAGTTGCCTTCGCCACCTACCCAGTGATTGATCAAGTACGAAGTACCGTGCCTCAACAGCGCAGGAATTCACGCTCGAAGGGGAAAGCGCATCCCGTAAGCTTTTTTTGCTGTTGACTGTACATCCACGTTTCAGCAAGGGGACCGGGCTACATGTATACGTGTTTGTGTGTCTGCAACACATTGTGGAACCGCGGTTATGATCTACTTAAGCCCGCGGGTCGCGTCACGCTCGTAGCGTGCCGTTAATCGCGCCGCAGCCGGTGTTGGCCTCCTCCACTGCCAGGTGCGTCTGTCTAGCTGCGCCATGTCCTTCTCACCCTTCGCCCGTCCGTGCACGTGAGCGGCAACGGCAGCGGAATCCCGAGGACTCTGCCTGCCTGCCTCGCTTCGTGTGACGCGTACGCGAGACACGTGCTCGGCAAGCGGATTTAGTTAATAGTCTGGGAGACGGAAGCGGAGGCGGCCGCTGTTATGAGCCATAAGCGACGGGCACGCGCACAGCCTGTTGCGCCGCGAGACGGACCACACTTGTCGAGCCACGTGACCGGGTACGTATATAGTGCCCGTGACGTGCGCGGATGATCCGTCCGGGGGCGGCTTACGCCGCTGAAACACCGCTTTGCTGCGCGACGCTCCCATACTCTGTTGCGCAAACGCGTTTGGGTGTGTGTCTTTGTGCCCGTGTCTGCGTGTTTGTGTGCGTGTGTGTCAGTGTATTTGCGGTGACGTTGGTATTCGTGGCTGTATTTATGCGTCTGTGTGTGGTTACGTGCGTGCCTGCGTCTCTCCCTGTGTGTGTATCCGCGCGTGTGTATTCGTGCCTGTGTTTGTGTGCCTGTTTGTGTGTGTGTGTGTGCGTGCGTGCGTATGCGTGTGTGTGTGTGTGTTTCTATATCAGACATGGCCGTTTCTATAAGAACGATGTTATATCGGACAACATTGTGGCGCCTTTATCAATACCGCAACGGAGGTCAGAAACCTAGGAAGCCGTAGTCAAAGAAACGCTTTCGTATTTAATTGAGCATCTTATGAACGTTGCAGAACACAGAAAGGAAGGCGTCTCTACGACTTTGGGCGCAGCCGTTAGTTGACGACGCTACATCAAATACGCTATTATGCAGGAGAGGAACAATAGGCCAACAAGCGACAGATCTTCAAATATACTTTGTAGCGGTCATCACAGTGGTAACGACGCCAGGATCTTCGCTGGATACAGCGAGTAGACGGTATACAGCCAATTTTCCTTAACGGGCGCCCTGAAAGCTGTAACTTTACTTATGCCTAAGCAAAGCTCAGCAAGAGATATACAAAATAACAGAAAGGCCACATCGTCCAAGTGTTATTCGTTCTCTGTCGATCATTTCTTTTCTTTTATGAAGAAAAAGAAAAGAAGCAACTGATTACCTGACATTTTCGGTATTCAGAGGGGGCTCCGCAATGCGGTTTCCTCATGCAGCGGCGGACTTTGTTCCTTTACCGCGTTCGCTTATTCGTGTAGGCGGCGTCTTTATTTCGAGCCGAGCTGACCACGCACTGCGTTTTCGTGGGAGTGCCAATTTCCGGCTGAGAGAATATGCAAAGTGAGTGCGCGAAAACATCTTATTTACGGATTGTCGAGCAGGCAAATGCGAGGATAAAATTATGCACCTCGTGACATGAAAAGAAACAACAAAAACAAAAAAAAAGAAAACAACAAGAACACAGAGCGAAGTTTGTCAGTACACGAACGGAATTTTCGGCACGTTCATTCCGGTTTTCCGGTTTCAGAGAGTAAGCTTGACCGCATACGCATTACAATTGATGGTGCACCGGAATACCGGTGACGTAAGCGCAACCGTAGTGCTGGCGGTGCCATCTTGCGGCATTAATGTGAGCTATAGCTGATAAATCTAACTATGATTTAAATGAGAGGCTACGTGCAGATAGGCTGCTGCCAGAAAGGCGCCGACGGGAACATCATTACCATATGTAGCGGCCTTTTATTTTGTTTTTCCTTTGGAGGGAGTACGCAGCACCCTGTCGTTTCTAACGCTTTGTGGTTGAATGAACTGCCACAACGTGCCGTTACTGGCGGTTATGCTACAGATGATGTTCTTCGGTGGTCCAGCATTCCGTAAACCGCCATTCGCTGCATGGCAAGGCTACAACTCTCCGGTAGAGAAATATAGATTGTCTGCAATACGAATCACAGTTTATGGAAAACCGAAGCGGAGGTGACGTCAATGGTAGCGCAGTGCTCGTAGCGACATACCGTGGAGGTCTGTTACACCACAAAGCGTTAGGAATGATTTTGTCTTCTGTCATTGTTCTCCCACGAGGGGACAAGAAAATAAATCCACTTCACACGTACGACAGTTGCGGATCAAGTCAATTGCAAGAGACGTTTAGAATAATGATGAAAAAGAAAGCGGGGAAGAAATCGATAGACCCGGAGTGGTTACAGGGATAGGTAGCCGTACAATATAGAGATAGAGCGTTCAATGAAGAGAGAAAAGATGAAGGAGATATAGGAAAAATGCTATGCTGCAACATATGTAATAAAACCCAAATAACTCAAGCAGGCTACGTTAATATTCGACGTATGTATTCGAAGTATGTCAATAGAAATCTTCATGATCATCATCCATAGACTGCAATACGTATCTATCTATCTATCTATCTATCTATCTATCTATCTATCTATCTATCTATCTATCTATCTATCTATCTATCTATCTATCTATCTATCTATCTATCTATCTATCTATCTATCTATCTATCTATCTATCTGTCTGTCTGTCTGTCTGTCTGTCTGTCTGTCTGTCCATCTGTATACCTTAATAATTACTGTATGTAATTAACAGCGAGGTTGTGCAAATATCAGGCGCCTGTACTCCTCTGAATACGAAAACTCGAAAAACGTAATGCGCTGTTTTTCACATCGGATGGTATGAACTGCGATTACCGAGACAAATAACGAATGATAATAAAACAACGGAAGAAGAGAGATCGCTAAGCGGATGCTTGTCGACAGCACGCCGCCGACAAGTGATGAAAGGAGGCGGCAGCCTCGACCGGAAGTCGGCACACGGCGGCAACCACTGACACGTGCGTTCAAAAAAAGAAAAAAGAAATGAAGAAGAAAGAAAGCGCTATGTTCGGGAAGCGAGACACGACCCTCTTACGCACAGGATCACAGAGAGCTAAGCAGTGGGCGAAGTTGTTGTAGACGAAAGCGTCCTTTCGGCGACGAACCGTTGTCAACATGTCTCGGAGGCGGCTTTTCGCGCTAACACCGGAGCTGGCGAGACGCCATTCACTCTTCGTGCCTCCAACACTGTTATTTATTCTATTTTTCGTGTTCTTCTTGTTTCCTTCTTCTTTTTAGCTTGTCGCGTTCCGCATGGCTGGAACAGAGCGAAAACCTGCATCGATCGATGACACCTCTTCCTGTCATCGCCTAGCTGCTATATCGCCTCCGCGAGTTAGGCACATTAGTCGAGTAAAACGTCTAAAGCTCACTGAAGCTTTACCATCGTGTACAGTCTGAAAAGAAAGTCTACAAGCCAAGGCATCCCAAAAAAGACAAAAAAAGAAAAGACAACGACATGAAGTTTCTCCTAACACATCTGTGCAAAGTGACGCCTGCTTACGCCTTACTCTCTTACGCGCGTAGTTGGGTACAGCGCATCTAAAGCTCACTAAACCTGATTGTTGTGCACAGTCTGGAGTAAACGTTTGGAGACCATGGTATCAGCAAAGAAATATTGTTCAAGCACATTCGTGCAACGTGAAATCGTCTTTTTTATATTAGAACGAAAATACAAGAAAGAGATTTAGTAAACTATAATAGTGTCGGCAGCTGCTTCTCACGTAATACCAATAATAACAATGAAGGAAATACTATAAAACTAAAAGCTAACAGCACATGCTTGAAAAATATAGAGCGGAGATAGATAAGACAGTAAATGAGGTTCGCGGTCTCCAGACCTTTGCTCGAGGGAGGTAAAATCAGCGTGATGCGATGTCCTTGCGGAATGTGATTGTTCAATTTGTGCGTCCGCAGATACAGGTAAGCCTCGATATGACGTACAGTCGGCGAAGATCTCCCGTTGTTTCGTTAAATCGAGAACTTCGGGAAATCCAGAAGACTTCGGCAGCACTTCGAGGGAGGGCTAACATCCAAGGTCGAGCAGATATTAGAATTTCTTTCGTTAATGCGACGAACTCGCTATACCTCTTAGGCGCGAAATTGAGCACATTTGTGAAGCTTACTGATCACTGTGAAGGTCACTTCGAAGGTTGCTGTGTAGGCGTCGCACGCAAGCTTTAATTTGGGTGCGCGCAAACGAATCGCGAAGAGGCGGACTTCCATCGAAGGTTATAACTTCGACAAGAAATCGTGCATCACGAACGCCTAACTGGGAAGCGCGAAGGATAAGCTGTTCATACTTGCCTGCGCCGGGCCCTTAGCAAAGCTGTGCCGTAAGTGTTGCGTCAGGATGCGTTTGGTTGTGTCAGTGAAGGTGGGATGTGGCGGGAACGGCGGGTTTCCTGGTACTGGGTAATAAAGGAGGCGTTTCGCAAGCGCTTTTAGCGCGGGAGAAGAGCGGCGCTCGAAACGTCGCGACGCGGAGAAATGGTGCCTCCCCTTCCTCCCCCCCCCTCCACCCTCGTTTAACGGTGTCACGCGCTTATCAAACGCATGACGCAGCGTGACGATTATGATTTACTAACGTCCCCTTTGAAACGAATAGGTGACAAATAGTCTCGGACTTGGCCTGTGTCAGGTAATCAGGTATGCGTATGACATGCCTTTCATTCTAGCATTTTATTGCGATGGGGGGCAATTATAAGGACACTCCAAACTAACTTCTGTCAGGCTTCACACACGCACACACACCCATATATATATATATGCATGCATGCATGCACATTCTATGTACCATACTACCGTATTTTCGCGATTCTAAGCACTCCCCTATTTGTTAGGAAGAGCGCATATCCAAGGCCGCCAAACGCGCTTGCTCACTCTGGAATCATTGCTCGGTAGACCTGCAGGCACGCGGTTGATGCTTCTGTTGGACGCGTTTCGCGACCATCTGACCCTGGAGGTAAAGACAAAGCTTAATTCGGAACATCAATAGCGACGTGGTTGTGATGCCGGGTGGCATGACGCCAGTGCTGCAACCCCTCGACGTTTCAGTCGACAAGCCCTTCAAAGCCAATCTCCGACAGGAGTACGAAGAGTGGGGTGCGAAACCCTGACCGGAAGAAGACGTTAACGGGAAAGATGCAGAAAGCGTCCCCATCAACCATCGCAAAGTGGATTTCGGACGCGTGGAAGAGGGTCCAAGTGGACGTTGTGGTCAAATCATTTAAGAAGTGCTCGATCCCAAACAACTTCGACGGAACGGAAGACGACCTGCTGTGGGATACCGAGAGCAGCGGTTCAAGCGGTGCGACGAACTCGAGCGGCAGTCATGGGACTGAGCATTCACTGTCCGCACCTATTTTTCTTTTGAGTGTTTGCAAAATAAAATGTTATTTCTCGCACCCATCTCGTCGTGATGTCGCCGCGAAAAGAGGGAGGGGGGTCATTCTAGATTTTTCGAATCTAAGCACCCCCCCTCACTTTGGGCATCGCGATCGTGAAAAAAAGGGGGTGCTTAGAATCGAGTAAATACGGTATATGGCCTGCGGTACATGCGGGTTATATTGCCACACCATTCTACTACCACCAATGTTGCTCATACCAGGTCTTGGATTCCTGGCATACTTATTTCTTTCGTAATTTTGAGGATGGCTGCCCACAAACTAATGCCGCAAAGCAAAACGCCGACAGCGCATGTCTTCTATCTTAAATATTCTCAGACTTAAACATTAAAAGTGCGCAGCGATAACAGAGGTCGGATCTCAAGATGATATACTTGTATTGGCGCGTCGCGGGATCGGTCCAGGAAAGAGAGGTTTCAAAACATGCCCGATAGGAAAAAGTGGTGGTAAAGTGTCTAAGGAAGACGTCGCCTTTAATTAATAAACATAAATAACATTGTTCGATGACAGGATTCAAATAGAGTACCCCTAACGCAATAGCTCGTGTTCACTTAGTCAGCTTAGGTATACTTCAATCTTCGCTTCGTGTAATATTCCAAGATGTTACTATTGCATTTATCACTTCGCTCTTAAACTGTGACGCTTTTGTTGTATACATCTCCTTAATCATTGTTTTCATTATTATTATTTTTCTTTTCCTTAAAACTTATCTACCTCGTACCGCTACCTAGGCCTGCAGCGGCTCCGGTCCTATCAATCTCTTGCCAGTTCTTTCTTTTTTTTTTGCACCAATACTTACTTTGATTATATCTTGCTTATCTCGACCACTGTCCGGTTCATGCTTCCGTCCAGTTTAAATCTATGCCCTTGTGGAAGGTGTACTACGTTAGCTACGGTTCTTACTGGGTTGATAATACCTTCGCATTCCATTAGGATATGCATTCCATTAGGATATGGATATGCATTAGGATATGCGCTGCAGCATATGCATGCCTGCTCTTGTTGCGAATATTTGTTGCGGTGTGTTTTTGTTCTTGGGCAATCCAGCTCGAGCCTCAAATAACAAGGCGCCACCCTTGGCGTCAAGGTACGAATTTTCCCTTCTAATTTCTTTCTTCGCATTCTTTTAAACCTCTGTGCTCTGCTTTCTTTTTTTTTTTTCGTTTCCATTATTCGCGTCCAATTCATTGTTTCTGTTTCTTTCACTTTCTTTTCGATGACTACTCCTGTTTGCCTATTTACACTTTCAGTTACGCGGTGCTGCCCTGAAGAGCGACGACCCTGCACCATGGCGATGACGGCGACCGTTATGATGATGATGATTTATTGGCATTTATTGCTTTGTGCTGGCGACGACTAAAGCACCACCCAGCGCCCGAACGCTGCAACCACGCCACCCACGCGGAAATATTTATAGACATTAAGAATGACCAGTGGCAAGCCTGATAAATATATGCCAGTAGGAGTGTCAGCGGCATAGAGCATGCGCAGAAGCCGCTGTGAGATAATAATATTTTTACGGGGATGTTGCGAGTATGGAAAGACTATATTTACAATATATAAACAGGCTGAGTCAGAGTGGTCAAGATGGCTGACCACCAACAACACGCAGCAGCCAGCGTCTGCAATCTTCTTCGTTCTCTCTCTTCTTGGATCCTTCCGTAACAATATTTTATTTAGTAACGACAGCAGGCTGTTGGGATTCGAATGGTTAATGTAAAAAGGGGCAATGAAGTGGTAAGAAGAAAAAACGCGTTCTAGTAGGACAGTACGTAAAGGAGAAGCCGCACGCTAGCGACGAATAGCCACTATGAGACACTAAGGATAGCGGATCTAGACGTTCCAGCTGAAACTGCCTCTAAATTCAAAAGTTCTGGTGGCACCATATTTAACTTAATTCCGTAGGTGTCCCAAGCATTCGCACGAACAATTCGCAGGAAATCTGTCAGGAACGTTCAGTGGTTGCACAGAAAAAGGTTCTTTCTGTTTGCGAAAGTGGTGTTTTAAGAGAACGTGATTCAGCTTTAATTTACGACACGCGTTGACCTACCACGCTCTTTGTGCGTCGTATTCACGATTACTTCCTCCGGATTATAGGTTTCTTTCACTCGCCCTCATCTTCCCCCTTTTCTTGCTTTTGGCAGAGGCCTACAAATTTGCCTATGATATCCTATCATGGTCCATTCTGCTCGGCACAGAATCGCAAACACACCTGGTGTAACACCGAGCGTCTTGAAAACTTTATTTTTGGCATAGTTATCGTCATTGTTTTTAACCGCCCCATAAAGAGCGGCTTTTACTATGGACGCTCCAACAGACGTGGTTCTTGGGCATCCGTACCAAAGTAAGCGTTCGTGCGAGCGCTACCGCGACTATTAAGCCACCGTTGGTGGCGTATACTGGACTACAGAAAACGTTACAGGGGCTACAGACATCATATTTATAGACGATTATACGAGTAAGGACGTTTGTTCATTTCAATCCAATAATAACAAAGCAAACGGCACAGCGCATCGGCCAAGCTTGCGTATGCGACCACCGCGGTCCCGGGACGTGGAGGGGCATGCTCGGCGCCATTTTGAAATACTTCCCGGCGCGCACTCCAGGATGCCTCTTCGTGCAAACATCTGCCATAGATGCTGGCATATTGTGGCGTTAAAATAAAAAACAAAATCAATTCTTCGTGGATTTTTGCTATCCATCCACCTTGAAATGAGCGTTGCCAAATACCGAAGGAAAATAAATTGTACCAGACTTTTTGAGTATTCCCAATCAATCAATCAATCAATCAATCAATCAATCAATCAATCAATCAATCAATCAATCAATCAATCAATCAATCAATCAATCAATCAATCAATCAATCAATCAATCAATCAATCGATGTCGCGTGGAATAAATTAACGAAGTGGTCAAACAGCCGAGGAATCAAACGAACAAATAACCGCGAACATGAGAAATAGAGCTGAGCGTAGCGATTTTATCGCAAGACGAACTTGCACAATCCTGTACTGTCTGACAAAGCACGAACCTCATTTTCTTATTGTATATATATATATATACGTATACATTCGTTACGATGAACACTGTGCGGAGTGGCGCAAGAATATCGAACGCTATAGCTGTAGTCGAAAAGCGTTACCGCCTCGTTTACAACTTCGAACTTAAACCGCGCGCTGGTGCCTCGAATCGGGCCCAGGCTAAACTCGACACCCTCGCCAAGACTGCACACGGGGCATAACGCGATTAATTCTAGCGCGAGGCACTAATTTATCGAAACGAGCAGTAATTTAATTTAAGATCCGGAAGGAGCAGAATCGGCCGTTCTCGCGTTGCCTTCCTCTTATCGCGTAAATAGGCGCAGCCTCTTCGCCCGACTTTTGTTGGGTTTTATTTTTTTTTTGCTCGTCCGTTTTATCTTCTTCGACGAAGCGTTTCGCCGACAGCGTTAAGAACTCCGCGCGCGAGCAAAGACGAGTTATGACGGCTTATTTCATTTTCCCAGCAACGCGTAACGTCGAACTTTGCGCAACTTTCGAAGCGCTTCGCGCAGCGCCTATAATCAGAGGCGGTAAATACGCACGAGGACGACGTTTCCGTGACGTAATGCGGCAATGCTGACAATGCGGAATTAGACCCGTGTTCTTAGATTCAGGCGCACGTTAAAGAATCCCGGGAAGTCCGAATTTCCGGACTCCTCCATGCACTACGGCATCCCTCCTAAGCAGATCTTGGTTTTGGCCCGTAAAACCCCATTATTTAAGTTCTTTTGACGAAAAACAGAAAAGGAACGCCTTGCCATCAGACATTGCCACGGAACCAGACAGAACGAAGTTTCAAGATTTAATTCGCTCGCGGCTTGTCAACTAATCTTATTATTATTATTTTGGGACTTCTACAGTCTTTTCGATGTTTGTTGCTGTTTGCTTTTCATTGCAGTTGCTTTATATTCTCCTAATATGTACTAATGTTTTCTCTGTAACAATTGTTACTTAATTATCTTGTACATTACCTATGTTTCACTGTATCATTACTTTTGTTATGTTCTCTTGTTTTTAGTATGATGTACAACCTATGACCAGTTCCTGTGATCGCCCCCCCCCCCCCGTGTAATGCCCTCGTAATGAGGGCCATTGGGGGAATTTTTGAACAATAACAAAATTAAAAAGAAAGTCCATGTATATCCAATTCGCGCCATGTAATTTATGTGAATAAATGTATCCGTGTTGCAGGCAATCGCATGCTATAGACTTGTCTCTTTCATTCCCGCGGCTTTGGCGTAAACGAAACTCGCACGCTATGCAATGTCACACGCGCGGTGATCATGTCAAAGGGCTACCTGGCGTTGCCCCGACAGAAACACACCTGTTAATGTGGCCTAATGGTTACGGCATCGGGCTGCTGTGCTGGGGGGAGCGAGGTTCGATTCCCCCACAGCGCATGCGCTCACATATATTTCTTTAAGGTAGTCGGCAAGACAGCAGCAGCAGCAGCAGCAGCACTCAGCGGCAGCCACGGTCAGGAAGGTCCGGCAGGATTCACAAAGAAAGATTCGCTTAAATAAAGCAGTAAGGAAACATAACGTAGGAATAGAGCATCAATTGACTGCGGTGTATTATAGCCTGCTGTCCATTACAGAGCGCTCCGTGTCAGCGACACGCGAACGTACACTCAACAAAGAGCGTTACCAAACACAGCGTTTATTTCTAGAGTGACAGCAGGAAAAAATGAACGCAAATCCTAGTGAAGAACAAAGCACGCTAGAAGACCGTGCATTGGGTGCCACGTTAAAGAAACCGAAGTTGCTTAAATCAATACGGAGCACCACCACGACGGGGTGCCTCAAACTCAGATTGCGGCTTGCGTGGCGCCCACCCAGTAAAGTAGTAGTAAAAATTTTATTAAGAAAGGGAGTGGAGGAAAAGGGGGTCAACGAGCGATGGGTGGCTCCTTTAGTCCAGGGCTCCGCTGCCCTTGGCCGCCCGCTGGACTTACTGGAGGAGTGTCCTCTGCACCCCCAGGTCCGAGCTGGCGAGCTGTACCTCCCAATGCTCCGGTAATGATTGTCGTTTGTTTCCGTTAGGCTGAAATCGCTCGCCTTACACAAACGCGTTTATCCACCCGGTAACGCCGCGAAGAACTTCAGACTGTGCCGGATGTTTGCAAGAACGCCACACTTACATTGGGTTAGCACAGGGCATGGGACATGCGCAATTTTTTTTTCCAAATACCTTCCAAGGCGATGGCGGCGATCAAGAGATGGCACGACGACGACGACGCCGACGACGGTTGATCGTGACGGCAGGGGCCTAGCGCGAAGGGCCAATGAACGCGACAAACCATTTATTCTTATGAACCATAAATACAAAAATATATATGTTATGGAGTTTTACGTGTCAAAACCACGATCTGAAAATGAGGCACGCCGTAGTGGGGAGGCTCCGGAAATCTCGGCCACCTGGGGTTCCTTTAACGTGAGCCTAAATCATAGTTGCGCTAAACAGACAAAAGAAAGAAAGGCTAACGCCTGTAGAATAAATACACGGGCGGAATGCAAGAAAAGAAAAAAAAAAAAGAATACAGATGCAAGATGAAAGAGCGAATAAGCTATTTATTCACTCACGATTAATAATTTATTCATTCTTTCGTTCGAAGGCTTGACATAAACGCCCCTCCCCCCCTCCCTCTCTCTCTCTCGCTGTTTGTTCGCATTCCTTTTCATTTCTTCAACGACTCGTCCGAGGACTCCGAACGGGACATCAAAAGAAACTAACCTGACGACTTACTTCTTCGCCTCCAACTGTTTCGTTATTGCTTGTTTGATTTCCTTTTTCTTTTCTTCTTTCTTTTCTCTTTTCTTTTGTTTTCCTTCCTCCGCGTCCTCAAACCGAGTCAGTCGCGCGGTCGTCTTTTCGACTCGTCTTGCTGCGCGCCGACGCCGCTCGAGTTGGTCGCGAAGAAAATTAAATTTTCCGCTCGCGCGGCGAAAGGCATCGCGAACAGCACGGCCGGTCGACAAAGTCTTTGTGCGAGTGTTTGCAACCCCCATAAAACACTCCGGGCGCGAAAGTAGGCAGCACCACATTGCTTTCAGGGCATCTTCTTTTATTTTCTTCATCTCCTGCCAAGGATGAACATCAGAAGCATGTGAGAAAGTGGAGCGAAAGAAAGATTAGTAATAACAATAGCAATAAAAAAGAAACGAAATAGAGAAATAGAGGTCGGGTGGATAAAGTAACGGGAGCTTAGTGAAATTCCTCGCGTTCTTTCTTTTTTTTCCCCCCCAACTGGCCTCCCCTTATTCACTTATTTCTCGCTCGAATTCCTGCACTTCGGAGAGTTCCAAAAGCGTCTTTGAAAGATAGAATGGAGCTTTGAACATTCGGTGCGCGTTTCCTGGTGGGCGTCAACAGACCGAGACCCGCGCCGATGTCACTTCGACCCTAATGTCTTCTTTGTCGAACCACTTTCGGTGGACACCGCCGAGAAGGCGTGAACAACGGTCGGCCCACGGTATTTTACGACCGCGCGTGATCCGTCACGTATTTGCCGGGAGCGTAAGCGATGCGAAAAGAAAAAAAAAACGACATTGTCTTTTCATTTTAGTCAGTGAGTAAATCAGTTTGTTATTCCGCAGGTCAGCCGTTCAATGAATGGGCGATGCCAGTGCAGGGTTGCTGAACAATCCTCGATCGATAACAGAGCGCATTAATTGAGACGCAGTCTGCACAATTGTGCACAGCAGGGGAGTGCATCAATAGCAAAAGCACTGATAAAAGTAATTGTACTTAAAGATGTGTTTTATACACCTTGAAACACTTATTATTGGAACTGTGCTGCAATTTTGAATAACGAGCCTAATGTTTTAGCAAAATGAGTGAGAAGATAGACGGCTGGATGCTTTTACTCTGTGTCAGTAAGTTGTATGTAGCGGGTTCACTTCATTCATTGTTTTTCACAATGTCGTGCACCAGGCATAATTCTCAATTGGCCAGATAAGTGCTTTTCGAGCTTTTCAAAACACGAAATGGTATATGTCCTTACATTTTACGTTCCTGCAGTGAGTTTTCGCAGGGAGTCGAAATTTTGTAAACTTGACAAAACTCGAATTTAAAGTTCTTAATCTTTTCCGCAGCCGTACACTTTCTACGATTCTGAAGATGCAAGAGATGTGGCGAAAGCAAGTCTTCAATGAACGGGATGAAGCGGCGTCTGAAAGGGCTGACGCATAGTATGTCTAGCTGAAAAAAAATTAACAGCGAGAATTCTGGCACTGGAATATCGCTCAGCTATACCGATGGTAATCTATTCGGTCATTCCAGCGTCTATGGGTGGCGCGACGGTAGGTCAAAATGGCTGCCGATACGGCGATAAAGCGATCTCGCAAGCCTGTGCATATCGAGCACCAAAGCACGTCAGGCCCTCTAGTTTCGCTGCAGACCATACTTTCCCTCTCGCTAAGGAGACCCAACTGTGTGTAACTGATAGGCGAAGATACGTCCGACGCCGGTCACATCATATGCTGCCGCACCAAAGTACATCACAGACACCGAGGTCAACGTCGAGCCTGAGGACGAGTGCAATCAAGCGCCCTCGTCGCACTGCGTGAACGTCGCAGTACGCGCAGACACAGGCTCCGCCAAGGTCGGTATGTCGTTACTGGCCTTGAAAAATGTTCGCGGGCATAGAGCCATATAATTGTGTTTTCGCAAACGGATAGTAAACGCAAGCGCACACCGGTAACACATCGTTGTTTTTCAAACGCTCCTGCATTCAACAAATTAGTGCTGTGCAGTAAGAAACAAACTTTAGCGGGGTTTCCAAATGTAAACTTAAAGAAGAAAAACGGCTGTAAAATACAACAACTTACGAAACTCGTTAACGTACAGGGGTGATCACGCTCGTCTAGAGCCTCGAGCAGCGTACGGCGGAGCGAATAAACTGAAATTTAGCTTAGCTCTTTGACTAGCGGCACGGTTTCAGCACTGCGGCACGCTGCACATGCGATTGCTATTCGTTTTTTTTTCCCTTTTTCGGCGCGCCCATGGCAACCGCGAGACCGAACCATGGCCGAACTGCGTCGCAGATTTCTATCACCGGGTGACAGCTTCGGAGGAGGGCCGCGTGGCGCCGCCTGCGTCGCTGGAATGACCGAACGGGCAGTAAACGTATATCTCCAAATATCGCGCTTGCCAACGCAGGCGTTCTTTACGACGGTTCCTTCTCCAAACTTTTGAGCAGTCGTACGTTTCTAAACTCGTGAATGCAATCGCCTCCGCGCACATCGAAAACAAATTGATATTTGTTAAATTTATAACGCGCTCTATTGTTGGAAGTGATCGATTTGCAAAATGACAATGCCGTTCAGAAGCCATGTGGAAAAACTTTGGGGAAGCCCACGTAATAACCGTCATTCCCATATAAACCGCCGCACTTAAGAGGAAGCTTTAGCTCGGGCCCAACTCCGACGCGGCCTATTCAAATATATGTAAAAACGCAAAAACGTTTTTCTGAGATAACCCCTGGACCGATTTTAATGAAATTTGTGGCATTTGAGAGAAAAAGTTCAATTCTAGTGACTGTTGCAAGCGGAATTTCGATTTAGGGCTTGAATTTTGTTAAAAAGATTTTCGGAAATTCGGAAGTTTGAAATAAATAGAAGCACGAAGTTTACAAACTAATAGCTCTGCATCAAAAACAGATATCCCGATTCTGTAAACGTCTTCCATTAGACCATTCAAAGCGGACAAATTTGATATGTAATTTTACATCTTACGTGAATTTGTTACGTTATTTACGAGGGTTTTGCAAAAGTTGTAATAACACATTGACACATTTTTTGAGGTTCATGTGAAACATATCAATTTTGTCCGCTTTAGATGTGCTATCAGATACAATTCACAGAATTGCTATATCATTTTTTCTTGCTGTGTTACGGAGTTGTAAACTTGATAGTTTCGTTTTCTGAAAATTTGCGATTTTTGCCAATTTTTTATAAAAAAATGACAACCTAAATCGGAAATTCGAAACCAACAGTCACTAGATTTTAAGTTTTTCTTTTAAATACAGCAAACCCCGTCAAATTTCGTGCAGTGGTTGCCGAGAAAAACGAATTCTCCTTTTACATGTATTTAGATAGGAGCACCCGAGCTAAAGCTTCCTCTTAACGCTACCGTAGACACCAGCGCGAGATTTCATTCTAGTAAATTTTGTGAGGGAACATGACTGATACGAACGAACGAACGAACGAACGAACGCACGAACGCACGAACGCACGAACGAACGAACGAACGAACGAACGAACGAACGAACGAACGAACGAACGAACGAACGAACGAGCGAACGAACGAACGAACGTACGAACGAACGAACGAGCGAGCGAACGAGCGAACGAACGAACGAACGAACGAGCGAACGAGCGAACGAACGAACGAACGAACGAACGAACGAACGAACGAACGAGCGAACGAACGAACGAGCGAGCGAGCGAGCGAGCGAACGAGCGAACGAACGAACGAACGAACGAACGAACGAACGAACGAATGATTTCTTCAAAGTAATGATGTATGAACGTGCAAATGAAGGAGGCAACTAACAAACGACATCCGCTCGTTGGTTTGGTAAAAGAATCCCTGGATAAATTAAATAATGAACTGACGACTGCTGCTATTCTTCCGGTCAGTCAAACAAGAAATGCGTGCAGAAAGGAGAATGCACGAAGGAACGAACAATCATATAAACGAATGGATGAGTGCAGGGAACAGATGAATGAACTAAAGGATGACGTCAGCTCTCCTTTCGGTCAGAGAATGCACAACCGAGTTAACAAAGAAAACATCGCCAGGTAAAGAGAATGAATAAATTTGTCAGACGAACGAGAAAAACAGAAAAGGAACTAATCCGCAACTTTGAATCCTGCCAGAGAAACAGGTGGACAGGGCTGACAAGGAGGGAAATAAGCCCCGCACGAGCAAATGCAACGCCATCGGTTTAAGACCCCAGGAGGTTCAAGCGCTGGAAAAACACATACACGCACACAAAAAAGCACACAAAAGAAAACAAAGGGTTCAACGAACTCTAGATGACCTCAGCCCCGAAACGGGCACCGACTTAGTACGGGCAACTGTTTTATAGCGCACTCCCGCTGAGGCGTTTACGCCGCAGGGGGCGCTTCCCCGCATCGACAAATGCGGGCGCCACCTCGTGAGCGTTGCTGGCACTACGCTTACGCCACGCTGCGGGCACAACAGGTGTGTGTCCTATAGCGGGTGCAACTTTTGCGGCGGTGGTGGGTACGTGAATGAGTGAGCGAAAAAGAAAGTAATATTCAAATCAAATGTAGCGTCACGGCAGCAAGAAGAAACGTTCTTCCGAACCGTATTCGCTGATAGCGGATCTATCGTTGCAAAGCCTGAGCCTAAAAACCGCTCCCGAAGAGATATCACCGCAAATAAGGGCTGCTTTGATTCAGTCGACAGCATAGCGCTTATCGAACTTGCAATGAATAAGGAAATAGGACACGGGCGCGACCTGAAGCTTTCTCTTAACTTTGGGCATTCCAGTACTTTCCTGCTTTGTACGGAAGACGTCCTAACTTGAGGTAATTGCGACAGTGACCTCAGGACCGGGAGTGCAGTTGTCTCTCTGAAGGGGACACGAGCTCCCGCACAGATTCGCACCGGAACGAGAGACAGGTGACGCCACCGTTACACGCTAGCGAAGGTCTACATTCCTTGTCGGACATCGGCCAATAACGACGCGTACTCGCGATTAATTCAGCACGAAACAGACAACGAACGGCGTCCAAGCATCAAACTAAACAGACCACACCGCAGAACGTTGTTCCCGCGGGTGAATTTAAGCGCGAAAGGGAGCTGCCGTTCCAGCGCGGACGTCGCTTATACCCGGCACCCTTAATTGCGCATCGCTCGGCATATGTCCGACGAGAGTCGGTTACGCGACGTCGTCCGCTTCCTCTCGCAGTGGCCGGCGAGAGGAACCGTGTCTCTCTGTCGGACAGCTGGGATATTGAAATACCGGGCGCGCCGTCGTCGTTCGCATTCGTTGAAAGCGCGCGCATTAATGGAGCCGTCGTCCTACTCTCCGGTAGACGACCCATCGCGAGAGCGCGCAAACTTAGCGCGTCCTCCCACAGACCCACGTTTCGGACCCTGTAGTGCGGCGCGGCGGGCACAACGTTGCACCAAGGTGCAGAATTGAATTACGCGACCGCTCGGCCACAGTACTCATGTGGTTTGCCAGCAACTCTAGCTATCGTGATAACTGCTTCATTGTATACGTGTTATTTTTTTTTTTTTTCTGGGAATGGCGGAAGATTGAGACGGCAAGCCGGAGAGTTGCTAGTGGGGGAAGACGAGGGGAGCGTGGCGCGTACAACGGTAACGAAAAAAAAAAATCGTAATAGGGGGGCGGTTGCCAGGGACGCGGTCGCGGGATTCGGTGTGCGCGGGTGTCTGCGTAGCATTATATGGAGTCGTTCCGCGGTGTGCCCGCAGTCGGAGGACGCAATTACTGCGCGCGCCCGCCTCGCGAATGGAGCGATCGAAAACACGCGTCCGCTGGAGCGCGGTCTGTTGCTCGGACGGGCGCGTGCCGCTGCGAATTTGCGAGGCGAGGCATTTAGCTAAGAGAAGGGGGGGGGCTAGCGAACGAAGCCAATGTGGCCGCCGCCGCCGGAGCATGTGCGGGGCTTTCTTTTCTTTTCTTTTTCTGCAGACGCTACGGGTGCCGTGTAGTCCTTTCCAGATCATCGCTGTATATATAGGGTGAAACTCTGGCCCGTACACAACATAACTATTTCATTACTACTATTACTGCAACTACTTCTACTACTACTACTACTACTACTACTACTACTACTACTACTACTAATAATAATAATAATAATAATAATGACATTATTATTATTATTATTATTATTATTATTATTATTATTATTATTATTATTATTATTATTATTATTATTATTATTATTATTATTATTGTATAACGCGCGTCGAAGCTGTGCTGCTGCGAGGTGAATCCTGAGTTCGCTTCGTTTTCCATTCCATAAACTTGGAACGAAATTTCTTTCGCGAAACGGCCGACGCTGGGTGGACGAAACCTTCCATTGGCAAACTGGTTAAGTTTACAATATGGCGCTCATGACACGTTTGCAGGCTCCTCCAATGGATTCCGAACTTTTCAGCACGCGGAATGATCGCCTTGGATGTTGAGTTTCGTGACTGCAGTGGCACCGCCACTGGGAGTGCGATTTGGACACCATGCATCTGGTTTTCTTCTAGACGGTTTTCTGACGTGACACTATGCATCTCGTTTTCTTCTAGACGGTTTTCTGACGTGACACTATGCATCTCGTTTTCTTCTAGACGGTTTTCTGACGTGACACCAAGCATCTCGTTTTCTTCTAGACGGTTTTCTGACGTGACACCATGCATCTCGTTTTCTTCTAGACGGTTTTCTGACGGGACACCATGCATCTCGTTTTCTTCTAGACGGTTTTCTGACGTGACACCATGCATCCGTTTTCTTGTAGACGGTTTTCTGACGGTTTCTAGACGATTTTCGGACGTTTTCTTCTAGACGGTTTTCTGACGTTCTCTTCGGGCGGTTTTCTGACATTTTCTTCGCACGCTTTTCTGACGCAACCACGGCTCTCGGCGGTCGCTAGCACGACGCCAACCGGTCGACATCATCACCGACAAAGTGCGTCCGTGTCGTGACACCACCTTCGTCGTTCCATAAAAGTTAAATCCTGCTTCGTCATGCTATCGTAATCACGCTAGCGTAATTCATTCGTAATGATGGCGCAGTTTTCATGCAATCGCCGTCACTGCGTCATGTTCAAGCAGTCACTCACATGCGTTCATTCGTTTTCATTCCGCCATCTTCACGTCGTCGTGCCATCAGCGTCAGTCCAACTTCGTCGTCTGGTCGTCGTAAAGCGATTGTTATCATAGACGCGTCTTTATCGCATTGTCCTCATTCCGTCTTAGTAAAGGTGTCGTCGCCATACGATCGTCTTCGTTTCAAAATCATTGTCTCATTATCGTTATGCCGTCGTCTTCATAGCGCCTTTGTAGTTCCTACGACGCCATTGCCTCATCGTCATTTCATCGTGGTCATGCCGTTATGCTAATAGGTGGCCTTTGCAAGGGAGAGTCATAGCAATGTGGGCTGATACAGGAGACTGTATCGGCCGATGTAGCCGAAGCAACGGAAATTACTGAAAAATCACAAAATATTTCGAATTAGCGATACTTCAGCAGTAGGGCGTGTTGCAATGTTGATTGAATGCTAATCGCATTGCCGTCGACATTCGTCGTGATTCATGACAACGTTTCTGCCGTAATTTGTTTGACTATAGTGGCTACAAACTGCTTAATTCAGATGGTGTCCAACACGCCCATTTCAAGGGTACGACAAATTGCCGATAAATTTTCTGGCTCCCGCATCTGTGAACAAACTATCAGTATTCAATGCGACTATTTCTTCTCGTAGAGTAGTGCGGGAAGGAAGGGGGCAGGGTTCAGGGTTGTAGAGCAGGCAGCGGTTGGTTTTGTAGTCAGAGCTATCTTGGCTCGGCCATAGGGGGGGGGGGGGGGGTGGCTAGAAACGTGTAGTCGTTACGGACATTCAGGAAACGATTTGGCTTCTACGAACAGGAAAATTCGAAAGAAACAAACAATAAAACGCAGTACGTCCCTTAAACCATTCGGGGAGGAAAGAGGGGGAGGGAAGGTAATGTGGAACGAAGCGTGCTCGGTGTAACCTAAGAGACCGGCAGACAGCGGTGTGGATTAGAGAGCGAACGGCGGTAAACAATTTTATAGTTCAGATAAATAGGAAGAAATGAATTGGGGAATGGGGAGTGCAGGTTATCTAATACATGAAGCGAATGCCTTGCAATTTGTAAGAGTAACGAAATGGGCGCTAAGGGAAGCAGAATGCAGTCGTGGTGCGTTGGTATCAGGAAATTTTCCGGCGTTAGATCAAATCGCTTGTCGCAATGAAGGGACAGTTAAATGTTGCTTACAGAGAGCTTCGTCCTGCGGTGATTAGTACGACGGTAGGCTGATGATGACCACGACGACGTTGATGATTATAATAGTGATGACGATGACGATTATTACTATTGGTGTGCCGAGTTTCAGCTCAGGTCAAAGGCGCCGTCGGCCTGCTAGGGGGTTCTGCATTCCCACGATGAAACACAAGACGCGCTGAACCGGCTCGTTGTCTACAGTGAATGCGATAAGTGCGTGTACAGGGCAAGAATCACATCTCTCTTGCTCTTGAATAAGTGTAACGTCCTTGGCACTAGTATTCTGTGTGCTTTGGATTTAACGAGGAGTTGTGTTTCACGAAACGGTTCTCGAGCCTCGTCGAATTGGATAAATAGAAATGCTACTGTACTTTGTTTCCTCTCGTTCACGTATAATTACATCGTTACAGTAGAGTTTTTCAGTGGCACTGAAGAAGTTCAGTGCCACTGCTTTTAGAAGCTCGCAGCGAGGCTTGCCGCGAATAACGAACGCAGTGATCTAGTCTGGCCATGCGTATCAACTAGTGTAGGCAATTCTACCTACGCCACCCGCAAGAAAGGGGGTTGGGAGGGAGGGGAGCACAATCAAAGGGCTGTCCCGAGTCAGCGCTTGTCTTAATTACGCCGAGATACTTTTCCCTCCCTTCCGCAGCTCCTATCTCAGAGCGTTCCTGTAGGCTTTCCACATCAGCAGACTGCGGAGGCAGCTGTGTTCTCCCTTTAGGGAGAACACAGCTTACAGGCTGGAAAGGGGAATGACCACGCTAATGCCTCGGTTGCTTGGCAAAGCAATAATAGCCTTCGGAAAGGAGCAAAGGAGACCATGGCCTACGGTGGGACGACCCGAAACCGCGAATGGGGGTCGAGGCAGTGGCGTGAAAGGCGGCATGCGGCAACGGGAGAAGGAGCAGAAGTATAGAAGCAGAAGATAGAAGCAGAAGATAGAAACAAAAGTAGAAGCAGACATAGAAACGGAAGCAGAATTAGAAACAGAAGTGAACCAGTATTAGAAGCGAAGGAGGACTAAAAGCAGAATGTGTGGGAGGAAAATTAGAAGCGAAAGTAGAAGTCGAAGTAAAAATAGGAGTAGAAGCAGAAGCAGCAGCAGAAGAAGCAGTAGTATGAGAAGCAGCCGTATAGAAGAAAGAAGCGGTTCTAAGAAAATCAAGGAGCAGAAGTAGAAGCAAAAGCACAAGTTCAAGAAGCAGAAATACGAATGTTATGAAATCAATAGAAAGGGCATTGCACATTCGTATCATGAAAATTTTAACGAATAATACATTATTGAGCCCACGTCAGATTGCATTTAGACCAGGATGCTTGATATGGTGCGCACATGTGGATTTAGAGTGACGCATTAAGCTTGCTCGACACAGGCGGCACTTCAGCTTCAGCGACCCTTGATTCAGCGAGGGCGTACGGCAGTGTCATGTCATACTCCTTAGCATTTTAAATAGCATGGGTTTTTCCCGGTATATCTTAAATTGGATATACGAATTTTTACAGGGTGGTAATTTTATTGTTCCCAACGAGGCTTGTTGACCTAAAAATATAATAAATCAAGAGGAGTTCCCCGGGGATATATGCCACAGGAACATATGCGTGGCCATTTGCAACTATCTCCGTGACATAAAAAGGCTACCATGTTAATTGTCGAAATCCAATAAATGGATAGCTTCTTAGATCGCTGACTGTGTGTTCGAGATTAGTCAAATACAACACACACACACACACGCACACGCACACACAGACACACACAAATTTGCATTTTATATATAATTACAAATATTTTTATTCCTGTATCTGCCAGGTAAATCCATTTTCTAATTATCCTAAACTTTATACTTCACCCTGATTTACTTTTCCGTTCAGGTTTCCTGATTTCTCTCTCTCTATCTCTCCCCTTGCTTTTAACCTTTAACCGCCGGCTTACTGGCCAATCCTCCGTAGTGCGTAAGCGCCACAAGTGAAGAGCAAGCAAGCAAGTAGCAGCAAAAGAAGCATCACCAGAAGAAGCGTGTTGCGCTTACTACTACTGTACATGGACCAGTGGGGTGTTGGAGGAGATGGGGTTTCTCAAGGAGGACAAGTAGAAGAAGTAGCAGAAGCAAAAGACGAAGCAGAAGTTGAATAAGCCAGGAGAAATGTAGAAGAAGCATCCTCATAAGAAACGTGTTGCGCTTACTACTACTGCACATGGACCAGTGGGGTGTTGGAGCAGATGGGGTTTCTCAACGAGGACAAGTAGAAGTAGCAGAAGTAAAAAAAAACGAAGCAGAAGTTTAATAAGCCAGAAGAAATGTAGAAGAAGCATCATCAGAAGAAACATGTTGCGCTTACTATACTACTGCACATGGGCCCGTGGGGTGTTGGAGCAGATGGGGTTTCTCAACGAGGACAAGTAGAAGAAGTAGGAGAAGCAAAATACGAAGCAGAAGTTGAATAAGCCAGAAGAAATGTAGAAGAAGCATCATCAGAAGAAACGTGTTGCGCTTACTACTGCTGCACATGGACCAGTGGGGTGTTGGAGGAGATGGGGTTTCTCAAGGAGGACAAGTAGAAGAAGTAGCAGAAGCAAGAGACGAAGCAGAAGTTGAATAAGCCAGAAGAAATGTAGAACAAGCATCATCAGAAGAAACGTGTTGCGCTTACTATACTACTGCACATGGGCCCGTGGGGTGTTGGAGCAGATGGGGTTTCTCAAGGAGGACAAGTAGAAGAAGTAGCAGAAGCAAGAGACGAAGCAGAAGTTGAATAAGCCAGAAGAAATGTAGAACAAGCATCATCAGAAGAAACGTGTTGCGCTTACTATACTACTGCACATGGGCCCGTGGGGTGTTGGAGCAGATGGGGTTTCTCAAGGAGGACAAGTAGAAGAAGTAGCAGAAGCAAGAGACGAAGCAGAAGTTGAATAAGCCAGAAGAAATGTAGAACAAGCATCATCAGAAGAAACGTGTTGCGCTTACTATACTACTGCACATGGGCCCGTGGGGTGTTGGAGCAGATCGGGTTTCTCAACGAGGACAAGTAGAAGAAGTAGGAGAAGCAAAATACGAAGCAGAAGTTGAATAAGCCAGAAGAAATGTAGAAGAAGCATCATCAGAAGAAACGTGTTGCGCTTACTACTACTGCACATGGACCAGCGGGGTGTTGGAGGAGATGGGGTTTCTCAAGGAGGACAAGTAGAAGAAGTAGCAGAAGCAAGAGACGAAGCAGAAGTTGAATAAGTCAGAAGAAATGTAGAAGAAGCATGAAAAGAAGAAACGTGTTGCGCTTAACCGCGTCTGCGCAGGCGCCATCGGAGGGTGAGGCAGATGGGTGTACCAAAAGAAAGGAGACGGGGATGAGCAGAAGACTGAATGAAGAGAAAACAGATGGGTATGTCGGGAACGCCTATGCAAGCGATTTGCGCAACGGATTAAGCTTCCACGCGAGAGCACTTAAAGGGAAGAAACGAAAGCCGAGGATAACAAGAAATAAAGAAGGAAAAGGCAAATGAGGCACGGAAGAAAGCGATGGCGTTGTGAGGGAATCCGGGTCCGGCCGGACAATAAACGATCAAAATAAAAATAAAAATAAATTAGGGACTGGGGTGGAGTGGGCGACTTAGTCGCCTGAGGGCGAAGCACAAATTCCGAAACAGGCTTAAAAATAGGAAGAAAATGAAAACCAATAAAAGCTATAAGCGAGGGGGCAGATGGCTATACGTGGGCAATAGGAGGAGGATTTCAGTGGAAACTGGGCAAGAATGCGAATGTCAGGGAAGTGGGGCAGCTAAATTGGGAGCCATAACGCGCACTACGAAGAGAAAACGCAATAAGGAAAAGTAGAGCCCGTGCGATGAACAGGAGATAAAAACAGTGGCGTTCACAGGCACCAAACTTTGCTGAATGTTAAGTCTTCCGGCTTCACCGCTCACTTTGCGTGGGGCGGACTTCTTGCGATCTTTATGTGTGAATACACATATGAGGAAACACGTTAGTATCAATATTGTGCACTTTGCAACCGGCCATGTAACTTTTGTTTGTTTGTTTGTTTGTTTGTTTGTTTGTTTGTTTGTTTGTTTGTTGATACAATTAGCCGCCGAAAGTGTCATTACAGGAGTGGTGGAGACAAAGCCTAAACGATAATGTTTGCCACCTTCATACCAAACGAATTAACATAACATGACGTATTGGAGGCATTTCCTGTTCATGAATATCCAGTCACGACAAGGCTGATGTACTGTCCAGAATTATGTAGTTCTTACCGCCCAAAATGTTGGAAGTTAGATAATTTCACAGCTTATTTTTCTTTGATCTAGTCAGCATAAGTCTTGCCACGCTTCGCTTCCACAGTTCTTGTTTCTCTATAGTTTGTTGATTACATACATACATACATACATACATACATACATACATACATACATACATACATACATACATACATACATACATACATACATACATACATACATACATACATACATGTTTCGCTTGCTTAGTGTCTCAACATGCCCTCTCCCTTTTCTCTTCCTTCATGGGTACACTAAATGAAAATATTATTTCGAACTAGCTTGAAAAATTTGGCCTCCGTAATAAATGAATAGTCATTCGTAGCGAGAACAGAGCTTTTATTGTAGACATGAAGGTTGTAAACATGACACTTTCGTGTTTGTTGCTAACTTAGTATTTGCAACTCAGTTCTACCTGAAGTTTTACGAACGCAAAATTCGGCGCCTACTCGCAAAATTATCACGAAGCCACAAGGAAGAACTCATTTTGAGTTTTTAGCAGATTTTTGAACGAAACAACAAAAAATAAGCTTGTTGGCATATATATGTATAATATGCAAATTCATCGCACATTTTGTAATCTAGCTCAGGCGAAGCTTCCCTGAAGCGGTTAATTAAACTGCTACAAAACAGTTTATCTTGTGCAACGCATTTCGCGGCATAGCGATCTCGTGCCTTCCCGGCAAATCAGCAGGACACGGGTACCTACACCACGCGATCCAAGCAACCTCAGATTACAGGCTGTGACCGAGATCGGCTCACTATCGATCACGCCACCTCCGGGATCAACCTGGTTTAAGACTGCACCATCTCCAGGACCGGCCCACCTCACTAGGAGAGCAGACGGCCGGGAAGGCGCACCAAACCCCGATAAACAAGGATTGAAGGGTATCTGTTGCATTGAGCAGATTCATTCCACGCGTAGTAAGCGTGTAAACGTGCCCTATGATGCCGTGACGAAAGGGAAGGACAAGACACAAGTAGCATTGAATTTGTAGTACGGTTCAGGGATGTCCATCGGGCGCTCCCTAAACAGCCAACATGGAGTGACACGCTAGATACACTGGAGGCACTGAAAAATATTTTAGTATGTCGTGCCAGCAAAATCCTTGTTGACATGTTTTATCTTTAGTGTATTGCTTGAGCATGTCAAAGCCGGTTATAAAGAAAAAAAAAACAGAAAACAAGACACAAGTAGCGCATCCTTACTTTCGTCTTTTTCTCTCAGGCGTAGGGTAGCCAACCGGACGTTATCCTGGTTAACCTCCCTGCCTTCTACTTATCTCTTTCCCTCCTCCTCCTTCTCTGTACCCATATACAAGCTCGCAATCGCTGAACCAACTGGTCCAAAATAGCAGTGTTGATATTTATTCACAGCCTGCTGTTTTCATCGTCTCAATGCGTAGAGAACAGAGCAGGTCACCCGGCACAACAATAGGCGCAGCACACAGTGGGAGGGAGATACGTACGAACCAATTCACGACGTGGGTGCTGTTCTGTGACACGAGCTATTCGGCGAGACAGTAGCATCTGGCAGCCACAAAAAGCAGTAACCGCGTTTAAAAAAGCCCGGGGAGATTGCGTACGAAGCTTCGCGGTTGCAACTTACTCCAGGCAGTCACTTCAGTTACGAAACTGTCGGACTCAGTTGCGCTGATCTTAGTAAAATAAACGGGTCGCGTACAGAAGCTGCACCACAAAGAAGTACGCGTATAACCGCGATTGCTGTCCGTGGCCATCGCTTCTTGTTTTTTTTTCTTTTTTCAGGTGTCTCTTTTGCGCGCGACACATTTATCTCCGACGGTCGATCGCTATACGCACTTTCGTCCTTTTCCTTTCGAACGCAACGTATTTCTCTCACGTCGGCTCGCTCCCCGATTACCTAGATACAGTGTTTTCACTTTCTCACGCGTATTTTGTCAGGCGCTTGAGAGGTAAAGCGTTCCTCAGAATGCCCAAAATCGCGCTTCAGAAGAGAATGCGGCGTAGCGCGATTCCGAGGTTCGTTTTCCGCGTCGCCGGTTACCGTTTTACCGCACGTTCCCTTGCTCGCCGCAGAAAGTGTGCAAGGTGCGCGTAATTGAACTCGACAGCTGCTAAAACTTGAAAAAAATATATATAAACAAATAAACAGCTACAGAAGGAGACGTGACAGGCAACGACCGCACGGGTACATTTACTGCGCCTAGGCGAGAGTGCGAAAGCTTGCCACTTGTTTTCAACAATTTTATACTAGACACCTTCACTTTTCTTCTTTTTTTCAAAATTTCGCCCGTGTTTGCGAAGTGACAACGACGACGTCTTATGTCATGCGAGAACAGACCTAATAGGTTCTAAAAGGCGGCCAAGGCTAGCCTGTGCGCTGAAATAACTTCAAGCGAAGAGTTGAGCCAGGCTTAAATACACACGCTTGCGTGAGAGAATAAGTAAAAAAAAAAGGAAAAAAAGGGAGAAAGAGAGCTCATGTGGCACCTCGATTTTGAACGTCGTTTTGTTACACATAATTTGAGCGAAGCTACCGAACCAAACAAGTGCTTAATTTATGTGGTTCTGATCGGTTGACCGACCTTAATCATACATATATATATATATATATATATATATATATATATATATATATATATATATATATATATATATATATATATATATATATATATCAGAGATCAAATGGGGATCACCGATATTCTAATCGACATTAAGAGAGAACAAATGGAGCTGGGCAGGCCCTGTAATGCCCAGGATAAATAACCGGTGGACCATTAGGGTTACAGCATGTGTACCAAGAGAAGGGAGGCGCAGTCAAGGACGACAGAAGACTAGGTGGGGTGATGAAACCAGGAAATTCGCAGGCGCAAGTTGGGAATCGGTTGGCGCAGGACAGGGGTAATTGGAGATCGCAGGGACAGGCCTTCGTCCTGCAGTGGACATAAAGATAGGCTGATGCTGATGCTGATCCTTATACTAAAAGAAAAAGAAGAAAAAGACCAAGCCACAGCACGGCTTCTGATTTTGAAAGCACGGCTTCTGATATACACGTTAAGGTTTCACCCGTAGACAAAGGAACTCCATCTCATGAGAAATGTCCCCTGCCACCTTGCTCGTTCGTCGAAAGAGAGCTTCATGGCTTCGTGACTTTCCTAGAAAATCCAAAAGCTAGTGCAATGCGTCAACACACACATATTGTCGCTCGTACGATACAGAGTTACGTATGTAACAAAGGCAGCTGCCGCGATAGAGAGCCGCTTATAGCTAGCGATAATGGATCAGAGAGTCTGTTTATGTCACCAGTCGAACACCCCATAAATTTTAATGGCGGAAGTTTGCCCCAAAAGAAGCCGCTCGCTTTTTGTGCTAAATTCGTTGCACTTCCTGTCGCTCCGCCGTCAATGCACCGTGGAAATATAAAGAACTGCAATACTCTTTTTTTTTACAATGGCGCCCCACGCCACACAAGACCAAATCAAATCTTTATTTCAACATCACATATGCATACGTCACGTTCGGGACACAGCCAGAAAGCCGCTTGTTAAGTTTGACGGGGACTGGGCCTCCTTTAGAATGCAATGGTTACGGCGTATGAATGCAGAAACACATACGATGCATTTATGAAAGTCAAGCACAAGCACATATGTACATACAGTCACGTTCAGTACAAGCTGCAACACTGCCCATGGTCGAAGGGCTTCAATGACAACACGGCGGTGGCGACATACAAAAAAAAAATTGGTTTAATAAATGCCAATGATTAGAACGGTGTTCTGTAATTTCTCGCACGTTGGAGCCGCCATTCTGTCTTGGTGCCCCTTCAACTTCGGGCAACGTGTTGCAGCTAATATTGAACTCGACTGTACATGCATGAACTGTATATGTATGGATGTATATATACGAACGTTTTCCTACGAACTGTAGACCAGACATAGAGCATGAAGAACCGCATGATGTCCTCAAACTCCTCTCCAGGAGCAGAACTTCGGCGCAACCACAACCCAAACAGGCGAGTAAATTGAGTTTTTTTCCTGTTCGTACGTGGCAGACTGGCACCTGTTAACGCCGTCGCGTTGCAAGAGTCAAAGGACGCGGTGGCATTTAGGCCAAAGTGATTATGCCGCAGCGGTGGCGTAGAGGTAGCGGTGGCGTAGAGGTAGAAGCAGCGGTGGCGTAGAGGTAGAACACCCGCCTCGCGTGCAAGAGGTCCGTGGTTCGAATCCCGGTGCCGGCAATTTTCCACCGGATTTAAAAAAAAAAAAAAAAATCCGCGTGTTGATAAAATTGCACAAACAGGCCTGGAGTGTGGCCTGATCCCGGTGACCAGAACCGGTAACGCACTCCCTCACCAGAGCAGGATTGGCCACCCTGGTGCAGTACTTGGCCACAACCTCCTATATGAACACAACAATCAAACCCCGGCCCTCAGTCCCCAGCAGCTGCGAAGCTACTGACCACGGCGGCGGTCAGACCTGCGACGCTGCAGAGGGTGCTAAGAATCACTGGCTCCGGACAGGCCGCCATTGGAATATGAACCTGGCAACGTTTAACGCTAGAACGTTATCTAGTGAGGCGAGTCTAGCAGTGCTATTGGAGGAATTAGAGGGCAGTAAATGGGATATAATAGGGCTCAGTGAAGTTAGGAGGCCAAAAGAAGCATATACAGTGCTAAAAAGCGGGCACGTCCTGTGCTACCGCGGCCTAGAGGAAAGAAGAGAACTAGGAGTCCAGTCATGATGACCAGGAAGTCGAATGCTTCTATGAAGACGTGGAATCGGCGATGGGTAGAGTGAAAACCAAATACACTATACTAATGGGCGACTTTAATGCCAAGGTAGGCAAGAAGCAGGCTGGAGACAAGGCAGTGGGGGAATATGGCATAGGCACTAGGAATAGCAGGGGGGAGTTATTAGTCGAGTTTGCGGAACAGAATAATATGAGGATAATGAATACTTTCTTCCGCAAGCGGGATAGCCGAAAGTGGACGTGGAGGAGCCCGAACGGCGAGACTAGAAATGAAATAGACTTCATACTCTGCGCTAACCCTGGCATCATACAAGATGTGGACGTGCTCGGCAAGGTGCGCTGCAGTGACCACAGGATGGTAAGAACTCGAATTAGCCTAGACCTGAGGAGGGAACGGAAGAAACTGGTACATAAGAAGCCGATCAATGAGTTAGCGGTAAGAGGGAAAATAGAGGAATTCCAGATCAAGCTACAGAACAGGTATTCGGCTTTAACTCAGGAAGAGGACCTTAGTGTTGAAGCAATGAACGACAATCTTGTGGGCATCATTAAGAAGTGTGCAATGGAAGTCGGTGGTAACTCGATTAGGCAGGATACCAGTAAACTATCGCAGGCGACGAAAGATCTGATCAAGAAACGCCAATGTATGAAAGCCTCTAACCCTACAGCTAGAATAGAACTGGCAGAACTTTCGAAGTTAATCAACAAGCGTAAGACAGCTGACATAAGGAAGTATAATATGGATAGAATTGAACATGCTCTCAGGAACGGCGGAAGCCTAAAAACAGTGAAGAAGAAACTAGGAATTGGCAAGAATCAGATGTATGCGTTAAGAGACAAAGCCGGCAATATCATTACTAATATGGATGAGATAGTTCAAGTGGCTGAGGAGTTCTATAGAGATTTATACAGTACCAGTGGCACCCACGACGATAATGGAAGAGAAAATAGTCTAGAGGAATTCGAAGTCCCAAAGGTAACGCCGGAAGAAGTAAAGAAAGCCTTGGGAGAAATGCAAAGGGGGAAGGCAGCTGGGGAGGATCAGGTAACAGCAGATTTGTTGAAGGATGGTGGGCAGATTGTTCTAGAGAAACTGGCCACCCTGTATACGCAATGCCTCATGACGTCGAGCGTACCGGAATCTTGGAAGAACGCTAACATAATCCTAATCCATAAGAAAGGGGACGCCAAAGACTTGAAAAATTATAGACCGATCAGCTTACTGTCCGTTGCCTACAAAATATTTACTAAGGTAATCACAAATAGAATCAGGAACACCTTAGACTTCTGTCAAGCAAAGGACCAGGCAGGATTCCGTAAAGGCTACTCAACAATAGATCATATTCACACTATCAATCAGGTGATAGAGAAATGTGCGGAATATAACCAACCCTTATATATAGCTTTCATTGATTATGAGAAAGCGTTTGATTCTGTCGAAACCTCAGCAGTCATGGAGGCATTAAGGAATCAGGGTGTAGACGAGCCGTATGTAAAAATACTGAAAAATATCTATAGCGGCTCCACAGCCACCGTAGTCCTCCATAAAGAAAGCAACAAAATCCCAATAAAGAAAGGCGTCAGGCAGGGAGATACGATCTCTCCAATGCTATTCACAGCGTGTTTACAGGAGGTATTCAGAGACCTGGATTGGGAAGAATTGGGGATAAAAATTAATGGAGAATACCTTAGTAACTTGCGATTCGCTGATGATATTGCCTTGCTTAGTAACTCAGGGGACCAATTGCAATGCATGCTCACTGACCTGGAGAGGCAAAGCAGAAGAGTGGGTCTAAAAATTAATCTGCAGAAAACTAAAGTAATGTTTAACAGTCTCGGAAGAGAACAGCAATTTACAATAGGCAGCGAGGCACTGGAAGTCGTAAGGGAATACATCTACTTAGGGCAGGTAGTGACGGCGGATCCGGATCATGAGACGGAAATAATCAGAAGAATAAGAATGGGCTGGGGTGCGTTTGGCAGGCATTCTCAGATCATGAACAGCAGGTTGCCATTATCCCTCAAGAGAAAAGTGTATAATAGCTGTGTCTTACCAGTACTCACCTACGGGGCAGAAACCTGGAGGCTTACGAAAAGGGTTCTACTCAAATTGAGGACGACGCAACGAGCTATGGAAAGAAGAATGATAGGTGTAACGTTAAGGGATAAGAAAAGAGCAGATTGGTTGAGGGAACAAACGCGAGTTAATGACATCTTAGTTGAAATCAAGAAAAAGAAATGGGCATGGGCAGGACATGTAATGAGGAGGGAAGATAACCGATGGTCATTAAGGGTTACGGACTGGATCCCAAGGGAAGGGAAGCGTAGCAGGGGGCGGCAGAAAGTTAGGTGGGCGGATGAGATTAAGAAGTTTGCAGGGACGGCATGGCCGCAATTAGTACATGACCGGGGTTGTTGGAGAAGTATGGGAGAGGCCTTTGCCCTGCAGTGGGCGTAACCAGGCTGATGATGATGATGATGATGATGATGATGATGATGATGATGATGATGATGATTATGCCGCGGGAATATAGAATTGCCACCGAGGTCTTGCAGAGATCCACCATCACGATTACCGAGAGGTGGTTATGAGAAAAAGCGCGAGGTCGGAAGAGATGAATAGACGAGACTGGAGGACAAGGCTGAAGTTGAGACGGTGGACAGAGAGCGAGAGGGTGCGTCAGATAAATGGACAGAGAAAGAAAGTTGCAGAACGAGATAAAGAGAAAGGAAGAGAGAGAGAGAAAGCGATAGAGAGAACAGAGCGACAGACAGACAGACAGACAGACAGACAGACAGACAGACAGACAGACAGACAGACAGACAGACAGAGAGACAGACAGACAGACAGACAGACAGACAGATAGATAGATAGATAGATAGATAGATAGATAGATAGATAGATAGATAGATAGATAGATAGATAGATAGATAGATAGATAGATAGATAGATAGATAGATAGATAGATAGATAGATAGATAGATAGATAGATTTACATAGGCGATGTCTCGTAACGCGGGTGCCGGTTTTAATCATATTAGGCTCATATCCAACAGCTCAAGCCGGCCGACGAACGGCGGTCCCAGACAGAGCTTGCACGTAAAAAGAATTATAAGACAAAAAAAAAACAGATTCATTGTGTAAGATGGAAATGGCGTTAGTTGGCGGAGGCAGAGACTGGGGGGGGAGGGCAAACGTGTGGGGGGGGGGCGGTGAAAAGCCGAAGAAGGGTCAGGGTTGTTCGCGGCGCCTCTCGGTAAAGCGAACTGCGGGATTCTCGCGCCATAGCCGCCGCTCCATCGCGCGCGGAGCCGGAGAAGAGGGATAGAGTTACGTGCGTGCGCGTGTGTGATCAATCAATTAATGAAGTGTGGGCCACGGCTCGCTCCGCGTTTGCTCCCGTATGCAAACGCGCCCGCACGCACGCGCACACACCCGCGCACACGCGCACACGCACGCACACGCGCACACGCACGAAAAAGAGCAGAAAACAAGGGAGACAGAGTGGGAGTAGTAGATAGCGAGGAAAGTTAGGGAAGCGGAGGATGCCCGGACGGGGAGCAATTTGGGAACGTAGCGGGCAATCCCGGAGACGAGCCTTAACCCGCCTGCCTGCCCGGCTGCCTCCCTAGAATAAGATTGCGAGGTGCGAAGGACGGTGTGTAGGGCTATACGAGACGGTTCACTGCGTGGGAGATGACAAAGAAAAGAGAAGGAAAGATTGAAGGAAGGCGAGAGGCCGTTCTGATGCGATGGAAAGATTAGTGATTCAAGAAGGAAGGCAGGGGGGGGGGGCGCTGTGTGGTTGGAGGAGGCCGGTAGGGGGGGGAGAGGGGTGTGAAGGTACGAAGAGGCGCGCCAATGCGAAAATAAAAATAAAATAAATAGGCAGGAGGCGTTAATTGCGTTTTCTAAAGATGATTAGCTTGGAGAACCCAGACAGCAGGCAGTCAGAAAGAATCGCGGACTCTCCGAAGGCATGGAAAAGGGGGTTTATGGGAGAACTAGAGAAAAAAGAAAGAAGACGGAATGAAGAAAAATGTAGGCAGAAAAGCAAGTAACGAGCAACGATCAGGAACAGTTGAAGCTAGGAATGAAAGACCGAAGAAAAAAAACGGATAGAATGATGAAGGATAAGAAGATACCGCACAAAAAAATAAAAGGTTAGTGGAAGGTGACGTGAAACAATGAATGTAGCAAAAGTAAGAATGAAAAGAATAACGAAAGAAGAAAGGAAGGAAGAGGAAAATAAGGAAGAAGGATGGAATGGAAAGATGAAAAAAGCTTGTGATGACATTACGTTAATTTTGAGGGAACGTTATTTAAACTTTTTCTGAAAAATGCGTTAGCGCACTGCGACTTTCATTTGCATTTAAATTTATTACTTGATGTCGTTTATTAGCGTATTTTGTACAAGGCAACCTATCGCTGCTATGCACAATTTGTCCAAAAAAGAAGGAGTAGCGGGCATCCACTGTGATACGAACCTCTCCTGAACACACATTTACTAGAAACAAGAACAATCCCTAGCGATGAAGTAGGCAAGGATGAGGATGACATATTCTATCGAAAAACGAAAACGAAAGAAAGCAAAACACAGCACGAACGGGATACAAGAAAGAATGGATTAAAAAAGAACTGTGAAAGTAAAAATAAACAAACACAAAGGTCAGAAAGAAGTACACAAAAAAAGCAATGGCAACAGAAAAATTAAAAAGAAAGGCGAATGGTGATGTTCTCAATCGAACAAGAGACACAAGAAGAAAAGGGAGAAGGAGCAAGAGAAGGAGCAGAATACTAGGAAGAAGAGAAGGCGATAAGAAGGGAGAAATCGAGGAATGAAGAGCCTGCGCAGGGGGCAGCAGAAAGCACCTACGCATTGTTTGCGAACGGAGAAGTTTGCCGCCTCGCTCTCTCGCTAAGCCTCTCGTCTAGCTTGTTTACTCTCCAACTCTGCGTGTTCGAATGTAGAGTTTACTTCCGTACTCCTCTTCTATACCCTTCTTTTTCCTTCATCTCTTCAGCTCTGTCGCGGAGCGATAAGTGCAAGGGTGAAGCTGCATTCGCCCGCACCCTAGTTGTGACCTGCCCCATAGGCGTACGCATTCCGCTCACCATAGCCAGCTGCAGTGCCTGCGCGAGACGTGACGTAACGGAGTACTTGGAAATCCAACGTTGGGGAATATTTGCGAAACTCTGGCTGAATGGCCGAAGCGCGTCATAGTTCTGCGCGTACCGACTGGAAGCAATAGCTTCTCGGGACCAGCGATCGACAAAACGATTAGTTTATTAGCTGTACTTATTTCGTCGGAATTTTGTGTGGGCTTTCAACCATTATTAAAGAAGGAAGCTTTCATTGCCTCTTTCCCGGAGTTTGGCAATCAGCGTCCTTTGCTTGCCTCATATATTTGTGGACATATATGTAGACAGATCAACGAGAGAGGAAGGAAATCGAGTGGATCGATTTTTCGTGCGAAAGCATCAAATGGTTTGATTGGGCGAAAGAGCTGGCGTCGGTTGCAACGAAACGGCCCCAAAATTCCCATTGGCTGCCACGTCACGTCACGTGCACGCCTCGACGAAGCAGAGCGGGCGGGAGGGAACGCTCGCTGCCGCGCTGGCGCGACAGATGTCGCACCAGGGGAGAAGGCATCGCCCCGGCGCTACGTCATCCTCGATCTCGGAGGCCTGCGTTATTCGCCCGTCCCTTGACAACGCAAGCTCTCGCCTGCGTTGTAAGTTCGCCTCGCTAATCGCTATAAGGCAATGAACAACAATACCAATAATATAACAACAATAATAATAACAATATAAAAAAACAACGAATTCGAAAGGACAAATGTTGGCGGTAGCGATTTACGAACCTATGATCCCACGCTCAGAAGCCAAGTGCCCTACTCAATGGGCCAAGCCAGCGCCTCTTAGATAGCAGGCCTGTGCACATTTCTTTATGACGTTATGCTACTGGGACAGAATTTTCCATTGTCAACCCCAGCGTGACGAAAGCGGTGACGTCAAAGTCACCGCGGCTTAGTTGAGTTGAGTTGAGTTGAGTTGTTGTAGGCTACTGGTGGGATTAGCCTTGCAGTTGCTGCCGGCAATTGCTCCACCATAGCGACACTTAAAATAAATAAATCACATAATCAGACACAGTCCTCACAAAATACAAATGGTCACTCCTCAGTTCACCATGTGGAGGCCAAATCTGTGTCCTGTAGGTAATTTAAAAGAAGGCGAGAGACCTCCTTCCTACACAAACGGTTCCCGCGCGGGAAAACAATGTCTTGAAAAGAGCTGTGAGGAACTCCTGTCTTCTTGAGAGACCCGAATAACACCCTCCTTTCCGCGTTATACACAGTACAGCACATTAGGTAATGTTCTATGTCACCGCACACACCACACGTTGAACATAATGGTGATAACGCCAGGCCAGTCTTATACATCCACGCAGTGGTTCGAGCAGAGCCCGTGCGAATGCGGAGCAGTAAGGTGGCTTGGTTTCTTTTGAGACCCTTGATCACACATGGCTTGTGAGGTGAGCTCCACAAAGAACTGAGGTGGCACAACACTGCTTCTCTGAAGAGTCTGTTGTCGTCTTGAGGCACTCTTCTTAATGGATTCCCAGACAGCGCTCTATGGGCGAGGCTGTCCGCCATCTCGTTGCCTATGATACCTGTGTGCGAGGGCACCCATTGGAAACGTATGGAGAAGCCTTTGATGTGGAGATTGTGCACCGAGCGTAGGGAGCTAAGACATAAGGCATCAGTAGGGAACCCGTGCTCTAACCTTTGAAGGGCAGATTTTGAATCTGTAAGAATAACAACAGGTTGAGGCGTACAAAACCGTAGTTTCTTTAGAGCTGCCTCAATGGCAACGCTTTCGGCCGTTGTGGAGGACACGACTGCAGTGAAGCGAACAGACCAATCATACTTCAAAGAGGGAATGTGAAAAGCAGCTGCACTAGATCCTTTGACCTTGTCCACAGAGCCATCAGTAAAGATTTGAAGATGACGTGCATATTCAGACTCAAGATGTTCCAGTACCAGCGAACGCGTTGCCGCCAGAGGAGAATTCCGCTTAGCGAGTACGTACACTAAATACTCTTGGTTACCTGGGTCTTGACACTAGAGGTCGAACTAAGAGGTTCAAACCACCTTGGTCATTCGCGAGCCTCGATTGTTCGTTGACAATTCCTCACCGCGGCTTATTCGGGAGCGCCGCCATTAGATTCTACGGCAGTCCGGTAAAGTAGCACGACGTCGCTGATCCAGCTGCACCGGCCTTGTGCTATCTAGGAGGCGTTGGCCAGGCGTCTCAACGCACTCGCTTGTCCGCGAAAAGTTCACAACCCGAAGGACCAATCAACGGCGTTCAACTGGGCATTGGCGTTTTCGCATTCACAACTCATAGGTGCTGAGCTCTCCTCGGGTTTTTTGTTAATCACGACTGTGTGTGTCTGTGTGTGTATGTGCGTGCGTGTGTGCTGACCAATCCTCCTGATTAGATGCGCCGTCGTGACAGAAGGGGTGTGAAGCCTTCAACGCGTTTAGGCATGCGTCGTACTTCGTAGTGCCATTCACCCCCTACTAACGTTCCTCCATTAGACAAGCATCGTACCTCGAATTTTTCCTCGTGGCGCGTCTTTCTTGTCTATTCATGTCCGCGAATACATGTATACCAGCATGATATACGTCACACCGCGCCGGCGGCGTCATGCTGTGACGTCACCGGCTCAGATTAGCAAAACACAGCCGCCGCCGCCGGCTTTCTCCGTGTAGTACTCGCGCAGTGCTTGGCGTATGTGGGCACCACGTGGACGCATGTCCTTGTTTCTTTGTTTCTTTCACTTTGTTTCTTTCTTTATTACTTTCTTTTTCCACGTGAACCTCCACAATTATCTTGTCAGTCAGTTTAGCACTATTGTGTGTCGGAGAGCATTGGCGTGTGGTAAACTGCAGGATGCAAATCTGGCGATGCTGGCCTTTTCAAGGCGAAAGCCCTAAGTGGCTCGTTGCAATGGCTCATACCCGAAAGAAGCGGCGTCTAGTACAGTCGGACTAAAAATATCATCATCAGGAATGCCTCCTACCCCCGTATGCAAGCAAAGATGCAATGGCTGAATATGAATGAAGAAACGAAAGAACAAAATAAAGAAAGAAAAAGCGCAATAAGGATCGAAAGAACTAACGAAAGACAGATAGAAAGAAAGAAGTAAATAAAGACCGAAAGAAAGAGCGAACAAAGAAAAGAATGATAGAACCGTGAGGCAGTGCATTAGGTGCTCACATGTGTCGTTGAGAAGGTCCACCTACAGCACAATACGTTTACTTGACACTGCGGCTCGTTGTGTCTTGCAAGAAGTGTGATCCCTCCGATCGTACTACTTTTACTCGCGTTACCTCTTTTTTCGTCCTGCAACATCTTTGGAAACATAAATTTTATCCTAGTCGACAACTCCAGTAGGCTGGACAGACCAAGTGAATATTGTACGACGTTCAGGCCCTAGCGTTCCGCTCCTTCTTCAAAATGCAGTAGGTTTACTAAAATTAGTTTTTCAGCAGTAGGATTACTGTAACACTTTTACTAGCCACGTGTCATTTCAGTAAAATACTTTGACTTGACCCTAGAAACTAGCGAGACTAGTGTCGCTATTTTCATACTTTCAGCGGTCTTCTGACGTCGATTGCTCGAAGAAAGACTATTAAACACACGTTCCTCGAAGGGGCCATTGGAAATTTTCGGTGATAATATATATAGCCTGTGCAGGGCCTCAAACCTTAAACATGTTGTTTTACACGCAATTACGTCACTTCCTTTAGCCGGCCTCGTGGTAGCTTAATCGAAACGCACTCGTAAATTGATTTCCCAGCGCTCAGTCACGACTTCTTTCGGAATGGAAAGTTCCGGCGCAACGGGCAGAAAGTGACGTTTCCGGAAAAAGAACGGCTTTTGCGCTGATTTAGGCGTATTACAAAACGCACTGCCTACGCCCACGCCATTCTGACGTGCTGCTGCGAAGAAGCGAAAAATAGATTGCGTTCAATTTACGCTCTCCCAGGCTAGCGTTCTTAAAGATTATTCTCGGCACAGAGTTTCGTTATCCATTGCGCGCCGATCCAGACTGGCGGCCTTGAACGCTCCGCTACACCCTGTGCGTTCTGGCACTGCTAATGTAGCTGTAACGCCGAGAGGTTGCCGACCCCAAGGTCAGGTTCGGTGGGCGAGCGCGGTCGGCATTACGACATCCCGACTTCTCGGCTCTGGCGAAGCTCGCCTTTGCCTCAGCTCCGAACAGGAGCGACAAGCAGCGCCGTTAAGCCTATTTTCGCAACTTAAGCCCCCCGGTTCGTTTCATTTGTTTCCTCCGCCGTCCCGCACGCGGGAACGACGAAATGCAAGCGCGTCTCCTGCGAAGCTCACTTCTCCTTCGGCAACGTTGTCAACGGTGAAGCAATATTTCTTTTTTTTTCTTTATAAAAAGAGGGAGACGACAAAAAAAAAAAGGGGGGGGAAAGAAAAAAGGAATGAGTTGTCAGCGCGCCCACGACTATTTGTGTACGTGTTCGCCTACTTCCGGTGGCAACCCATACTACCGCTATAGAATCCGATGTCCGTCTTTGCGTAGGAAGTTACGTTCTGGTGCCACACTAACACCGGTTGAAGATGGAACTCACAAAAATCTCAACCACGCCACAAAAAAAAAAAAAAGTTCAGCCAGTGTTGCGATGTGCACGAAAAAAGACCAAGATGTCGACAATTCATTCTCGAGGGAAACAAGAAATGTGGCACAGCAGCTATGCTGCCGAAAGTAAGCTTTCATGTTTGTAAAGCCCGAGATGCGAATTGACATTAAAGCTTATATATATATATATATCACAAGAAGCCAACAAACAGACACCAATGACCACACAGGGGAATAAACTTGTGCTTACTAACTGAAATACAGAATTTTAAATGAATGGAATTGAGAGTGGATGAAGAAACAACTTGCCACCGGCCATGAACTCAAGAATAAGCCCACACGCGTGAAAGACGAATGAATATGAACGCTCTCAAATAACTGCTTGTGTTACATATATTATTTCGATAGCTTTCAAATACTGCGCGTTATTTCGATTCATTCCGAATAAAAAAAAAGTCGAATTCCGCGATTCATTTGGCACGCCCCAAGAAGACACCAACAGATGCATTTGTTTTCCCCTGCTCGTACCGAAGTTCACGGACACTCACCGCACGATACCTCAGTGACATATTGTTAAAGTTAGCAATCGTCAAGTCTCAATGATGTACCCGGTTTCAAATCACTTGCGCCAGGGCCCTATACTCTTGCGGAAAACGACGAGAGACGCGAAGGCGCAACAGACGATGTCGTAGCGACGTCAGCGTCCACGTCCGCGATCGATAGCGGCAAAGTGAGTGGCCTCCACACGGTCGCGCCACGAGAGGGTCGTAATGGTCCGTCGAGCGGGCGAAGTCGGACCCGCGCTTTGAAGAAGACGATCGGCCACGCGGTGGGCGTAATTTGCAAATCAAGCTTGCGAAAGGACGCTCGGCTTGCAACCCTTTAGTACCACCGGGCGTGAAGCAGGCCCGGTGGGTTTGTGAAACCGGGCGTTGCTTCGACATGAGGCTAAGGGATGAGGGAACCGAAAAGTTAGTTAGGGATGACAGCGTACATTGAGCTCGGGATCCATTGCTATGGTACGGGAGATTAGATTAGATTAGATTAGATAGATAGATAGATAGATAGATAGATAGATAGATAGATAGATAGATAGATAGATAGATAGATAGATAGATAGATAGATAGATAGATAGATAGATAGATAGATAGATAGATAGATAGATAGATAGATAGACAGACAGACAGACAGACAGACAGACAGACAGACAGACAGACAGACAGACAGACAGACAGACAGACAGACAGACAGACAGACAGACAGACAGACAGACAGACAGACAGACAGAGAAAGAGGGGGGAGAGAGCCGTTCACCCCGCATTCCTCCTGGGACACCACCGCACCCAAACTGCCACCTCCGCGTCCGAGACAGGGTCACTGTGTTTCCCTCTTTGCCCGTTCGTGCACTGTGATGCGCGTGCGTCTTGGGCCAAGCCAACACCAAACTGTCTCCAGAGGGAAATGGCTGGAAACCACTGGAATGACCGAGCGTGGTGTCACCCGTCTTAAGACAAGGGATTAGGGGAATGTGAAATGCCTGTTACGACGGGGGTGTTAAAGGACAAAACGGACGCCCTGTGGTGAAGAATAGGCAGCTAGAGCTTGAACGTGAACATCTGTGCATTTCTCCTATGTGTTTTACGCAATGTAAACCCAAACGACTATTTAAAACGTCCTGGATGTCGGGCCCAGCCCCACGTTCCTTGCTCCACCAGGGTGCCTGAACTTCGTATATCTTCGGACCTTCTCAACAGCACCTAAATTCATAGCACGCTGCTCCACATTACAAGAGTTTTCGATGAAAAAAGAAAAGATGACGGCAAGAAAGTACACACAGCAAAAGCTCCGTTTTCCAGTATTTCATAAGACCATCGCAGTTCGAAAATTATTATCCGAGTCGGAGGAAAAAATTCTATTTCTAGAGAACTGCCTTTCACAATACCTCCAGCGAACATAAATCATAACATCCGCCTGCAATATGTACCCTTATTTGTAATATATCGCCTGAACATTTGACGGAGCAGTAGCGTTGTTCTGTGTTTCACCGGTGACAGTGTCTCCACTTCCTTTCGTTTCTGGGCTGCACGTTCTATGCGGTTCCGACGAGTGGGCCAGGTGGAAGCGAATGATCTACGACGGCTCCCGGGCGTCATTGTAGCATCGACGTAGACAGATTTCGTCACGTTTCCTCGAAGGTGCCTACTTGCTACGACAGTCCGAGACACACACACACAAAAATAACGTTGGGTTCAGTGTAGAGACACGTCGTCGCTATCCGAACAAACAAGATACTTCATCACGAGCGAGACGACGTGCTGACAAATGGTCCGATCAAGTACGGTTCGCGGTGCATGCTGCCAGTAATCTAGACTTATTCTCGCGCTTGAACATTCCGTGGCTGCGAACACTTTCCTGCGTAGTAGAGTTGTGATCTATTAGCACCCGAAAGTGTGCGCACTGCGTGCAAATTTGTGTATCTGTTTTTCTCTCTATTAAAATACCGCAGATCAGGAGGCAACAGCAGGAGTGGGAAGCAATTTCCTTCTCTCTTTCTCGTTATATCTACTTATTTGCCACGTGATTGACTGAGTGAACGACAGATTGGCTTTTTAAACGTGAAATTCACGATATACGCCAAACTTCACGTGCGATATTTTGTCCACGCCCTCTCTTTAATGCACGAGCATTAGGGGTGTCAAAGTGGGAAAAAAGTGTGCATGTGTGAAGTGCGGGAACCAGGTGCACGCACGCACGCACACACACACACACACACACACGCACACAAGCGCGTGCGTGCGTGTGTGCGTGTGTCTGTGTGTCTGTGTGTCGAATGATCTCCTGAACTACACTTCGTAATGTGGTGCACGCCGTGTTTTAAATCTTGGATCGAAGATGTCTGTCTGTCTGTCTGTCTGTCTGTCTGTCTGTCTGCGTCTGTCTGTCTGTCTGTCTGTCTGTCTGTCTGTCTGTCTGTCTGTCTGTCTGTCTGTCTGTCTGTCTGTCTGTCTGTCTGTCTGTCTGTCTGTCTGTCTGTCTGTCTGTGTCTGTCTGCCTGTCTGCCTGCCTGTCTGTCTGTCTGTCTGTCTGTGTCTGTCTGTCTGTCTGTCTGTCTGTCTGTCTGTCTGTCTGTCTGTCTGTCTGTCTGTCTGTCTGTCTGTCTGTCTGTCTGTCTGTCTGTCTGTGTACGTCTGTCTGTCGTGCTATACAGTTGTGCTCACGCCAACGTTATTATACACTCGTCGTCATCCCATTGTTCTCACGGAATGACGTGACTGTGTGACTCCACCAAACATCTCACACAATGGGAAACCAATAGGAACCCGGTAATCGTGAGTCGTTAATAGCAGATGCAACAGCTACGTCAGATGCTTATTCTCCTTATGCGCCGTCTAATAGTACCAGGTGGCACGTCGGGCGTGTTTCCACCTGTCCACATTGTAGTGATGTTAACATGACGTTAATAGTAGTAAGTAGTAGTAGTAGTAGTAGTAGTAGTAGTAGTAGTAGTAGTAGTTGTAGTAGTAGTAGTAGTAGTAGTAGTAGTAGTAGTAGTAGTAGTAGTAGTAGTAGTAGTAGTAGTAGTAGTAGTAGCAGTAGTTGTATATAAAGAAACTGGACGGGCTCCTACGCCAGTTCCCCAGAGGTAGCAGGCGGTGTGGTGAAAAATGGAGTTCGTCCGGCAAGGTGGTGCCCATATTCCGAGGCCCCACTGTCACGTGCCATCCGCTCAGCTCGTTAGATCAATCGCAGCTGATCTTCCAGGGCCGGGCTAGACAGCAGCGCATCCCATTCGTTCCATGCCATTCCATTCGTGCCGTTCTCCGTGTTCCGCAAGGCACCACGTCATGTGAAAGAGTGCCGGGTCTGCTCCACGCCACCCGCACATGTCTCCGTATGCCGCGCGGTAGATCAGGCGGGGAGGGTTACACATTTAAGCAGGCGTTCGTCTGTAATCTTCCCAACGCGGTTGCCTCCGCAGCGCTGGGTTTGTCGTGCGGAGCTGTACAGATTTTTTTTTTCCGTTTCCTCTATAGTATTTTATAATTGTTGCGTACCAAGGGTCACAGGGGTGTAGGATGCTATATTGCAGAGTCCGGTGTGGCTCCGTGATTTGTAAAGCCTCGCGTCACCTCGTCCGCATGCAGGTTCCCGGTGACGCCCTCGTACTCCAGTGCCCAGGACGTTAAAAATAGTATTTGGGAAATTAAGAGCCTTGTATGGAGTGTACAAAAAAAAGAAAGAAGAGAAAGAAATGAAATGAAGGAACTGTTTATGGCAATTTCTGCGCTCACACCAGCAACATTGTTACGTCCCTTACGACAGTAGTATAAAACATTGTAGTAACAAATATAAAAAGGAAAACGTTGGGCCTGATGCCAACGGCGAAGCAAATGAACAGTACGCGTTTCCTGGAAGCCAGACGCAGTCCTGTGCTCTCAGAGCTATGTCGCCTCGTGAAGTTTCGTAGTACGCAGTAATACGGCGACGCTTAAGTAAGGCCAGCAATGTGACGAATATTACGAAATAAAAAGAGGAAGTGATAACTATTTTGCTTCATGCAAGTTTCGTTTTACCTGCATAATACCTAAAGCTCGTTTAGGAGCCCGGTGTTCATTTCTTCGGCCTTAACGTCTCGCCAACCGCGATTGCGTCGCCGAAATTCAACGAAAAATGGCAAGGCTCAGCTAGTGAAACGGACGAGCTCATCCCTTTAAGAGATTTGCCAGGATTACTTAGCTTATTCGCGATTCATTCGAGCAAAACGTTGAAGTGAAGGAAAATTAATTAACGCGCGAACGCTTAATCTCTAGCTTTCCGCATTGGACGGTCGTTCTTTTATATATGTATATATATATAATACTTCGTGATGTCGCAACGCGCAAAGGGGGCGTTTTATTTAAAGGGCCCCTCACTAGGTCTGGCCATTTTGACAGTGCAGTTCATACAGTGTGCACTAACGATTGTGTCTAATGAGTATTACATCCCTGAGCACTGCGGAGGGAGCTTAAATTTCAAAGCAAACGCCGTTTGCCCTTCTGCTCACTGGCGCCGCTATCCCGGTCCGAGAGTGGACGTATGTAGCACGAGTGCACCTACGTATATCGCACTGCTGTGACGTCCGTCGTAGAGGCAACAGCAGTTACTTGTTTGATGCGTTGCTTCAATAGACCAAATAAAGTTTAGAGAATTAGTGAAACCTACAAACCATGCAGCTTGAGGGTGCTGCTGTAAAGGGCCCATCAGGTGGAACACGGCATAGGCGTCTGCGAGTCCGAAGGGAAGGTCAAAAAAGCAACACGATACGTTCACAAGTGCGCGTAGCACAGCGATGCTAGATACCCCCTTCGGCAGGAACGCTGTTGCTTGGATTTGAGAGTAAGTTTTTTCTTGACTTCACGGTCCTACTTCTTTCTATTTAATTTTATCAACAACACATTGACTACACTGTTTTCGAATTGGGAGACCCACTGCATTTGCATATACAGATTGGTTAAACCATTCCGGAAGTTTCCACGCCGGCCACGTGATGTCGGCACACAGGCTGCTACAATCGTCGTGTAAGCTCAAAATCAGCCATTGTGTGACGACAGCTCCGCCCACGCGCCTCCTCTCGCTAGACGCGTTAGGGACAAGCGCGCACGGCGTCGCGGACGCGTGACGCGTAGCCAGCCTCATGTGGTTAGGCCCGTGTGGTTGGGCCTCTAAGGAATATCGCTGTTCATCTATCGCCACACGACGGTGTCATTACAGCTGCACAACTATTTTGAAGGGATAATGCTGTGGTGGGGTATCCGCGTCAAGCTGCCGCTGTGTATGGCTGTGCAGTGAAGGGTACTCAAGGGCTATCGCTGTACAGCTGTAATCGTACAGCAGTCTCCTTACGTCAGCCCTGTTAGCTATACAGCTGAAGTCTACGGTAGGGCTCAGGGTTATGTTCATCTATCGCCATACGACGGTGTCATTACAGCTGCATGACAAAGGGGAAAACGCTGTGATGGTATATCGGTGTGAAGCTGTAGCTGTGTATGGCTGTGCAGTGAAGGGTACTCAAGGGCTATCGCTGTACAGCTTTAACCTTACAGCGGCCTCCTTATATCAGCCCTGTTGTGCAGCTAAAAGCTGAAGTGTACCGCACGGCTCAGGGGTACCGCTGTTAAGGCGTATCGCGTTTGTATAACTGTGCAGAGGTGCACTTAAAAATGAACAGCCAACTCGTACTCTACAGCTAAATGGCATCGTTGCACAGCGATACAGCAGCACAGCTGGAACACAGTTGGGATAGCTGTATATCGAAAAAAACGGAATAACTCTGTACAGGCCTAGTACAAGTATTCTGCAATGAAATCACTGCACAGCCGAATAGCTGTACAGAAACAGACATAGCAAAACAGCTGCGTTTCAGCGCAGCTGAATAGACGCTGTTAGAGGTAGACAATAAGCTGAACAGACAGACAATATTTTTAAAGGCATTGAAGCACGGTCAACAGCTAAGCAAACAGCTATTCAGCAATGCAGCTGTAGCTGTACTGCTAAATGAATCCACAGTTATTGCTGCTGAATGTATTTAGCGCTCTGGAAACAAATCAGACAGGCTGCTTACCTACAGGCTCTCGCGCTCCAGGCTAGGGAAAAAAAGAAAAAGAAAAGTGAAATGAACACTTGAGCAGGAGACAACAACCGCACTGAAGCGAGCCCGACACTGCGACAGCACTGCGGAATACGATTTAAAAAAGAAAGAAAGAGAGAGAGAGAAAAGACGCAGCTGCAAATTCTCCACATCAAAACAGCTGGTAACGTTCTCTCTCTCTCTCTTTTCTTCTTGCGCAGTTTCAAAGCGAGGGACGACAACGTGGTTAGAGAAGTGACGACTTTTGAGAACGTGTTGTGTAGGGGTAGAGAAACGGAACGTACATGTAGGGGGTTCTCGCGCCTCACATTCAGCTTTCTTTTCTTCTTTCTTTCTGTCTGTTGTCCTTCTCTCTCTTTCCTTTCTTTTTTTTTGTTTAAAATTCCTTGACCGGGCGAGTGCTGGCCGGTGAGATTTAGAGCAATCTACCTCGGCAGGACGGGGTACAAGCTTTAGTCCGAAACATAACCTGTGCACGCGCGCACGTCTTTCATCCGGCTTGGATCGCACTCACAGACGCAAGAACAAACGGTGGTTAAGACAGACACAGGCACGCCATAGACAACTGTTACAAGCTCAATGCGAACGAGCAATAAAGAAAGAAAGAAACAAGCCTGGCCGGAAGCGAAATTACAAGACTTCATAAAAGCGGCATTGTAAGTTCTATTCGTTAAAGAACGAATCGTTTGGTCACTAGCTCAGACATCCAGGAAGGTGGTTTATACACGCGTTTGCATGAGTGAGCTGTAACGCAGAGGAATAATGCCCCGTATTCACAACCAGACCTCCACTCGGAGGTCTGCCTCGACTAATGATGACGCTGAAAATAACAACCATTTTAATAATGAGAAATTACGACATCCCCTTTGGATTTGAGCGGCCGTAAATAGCCACCCAGCCTGCGTGACTCGATTAGATTTTGCTAAAGGTCTGTTGCAATCAAGCATTCAGGGGGAGTATTCTGTAAGTGCCCGCCTAGTGGACGTGTTCATTTGGTCTGCTACTGGAGTGCTAATCGCCTGGGGGCGCCTGTCTCATTCTGACTCGTATCTCATGCAGCCCAACCAATTCAGCAGGAACGTCAGCAGCTGACGAAATGGACATGTCCACTAGGTGGATGCTTACAGAATGCCACACCTGGATACCTCTGCTTCATCCAGTAAGGAGATGAGTCTGTTTTGCTCTGTTATGGAATAGTTGCTGTGGTGTCCCTGCAGCTAGAGAGTATCTCGGCTACTATATTTGTCTATGTGGTACGCAAGGTGATGAAAAAAGATAAAGAAATTAATTAATGGTGATAAAGATTTTTAAAAAAATCTGCATATCCCACGAATTGTGGGGCTAGATCTGTTTTACGCGAAGCATTTTGCAGGTACTTGGCCATCCAGCGCTGTTTGAGGTTCCGCGAAACGATACCAGGTATAGACCAACGCGTTCCTGTAAATTGATTGGTGGCGCGCGCGGGTTCCGAGCGTACGAGCAAACGCCGGCGTTTTTGTTTTTCTGTTCCTTCCTTTTAAGCGTCTTGTGTTTGCACTCCTGTGTTTCAGCAACATGAGTTTCTATCAACTTGCTCAACTTTCAGTCGCTCGAAGATGTTGAGAGCATTCGAGTAAAAAAAAAATAAAAAATGGATCAGAAAAAGGCTGGAGGTGGGATCGTTACAAGCATCTATAGGTAACTTTAACCAGATCGTTACAAGCATACGTGAATTTTACCGGAGCGTTACACGCTTTAGTCCTTTTTCTGTCAAATAAAGTTTCAACACACACACAGATATATATATATATATATATATATATATATATATATATATATATATATATATATAAGCTTAGGTAACTTTAACTATATAAGGCAAATATAAACAGTGCTTGACTACGATACACAAGAACGTAAGTCGCTCACACATGCTAAGTGACTATATTCCCCAACCACGATTCAAATGGAATGTCATTTTAATATTATTAATAATAATAATAATTATCATCGCCATCGTTGAGTCCAGGTAATTGGGCGAGTAGAAGAACGTTTCAGAACAAGGGTGCAAGCCTAACAGCAAGGAACGCAAAGATGTGCTTAGCCCCTGGTGGCTTTTTTTTTTTAACTCAGTAACCAAAGGACTCGAAGCTCGTAAAAGGAGACAGTTAATCATTCAGTGCGCAATAAAGCCTGCACTGAGTAGGTACAGCGAGCTAAGCCAAAGTATACCGCAAGTCATTGGTTCCTCAATAAACAACTTCAGTGGTAAGCTAACACAAAGAAATGCCTCCGTCTAAGCTCGACTCCTAGATAAAGATCCGGCCCGAGCTAGGCCTCCCCTCCCCAAGAAGCTTAATTCACTCCAAGAACGTCGAAGGCCCATTCATTTACGACCACTTTCGAAAATTGCCCGATAACGGCCATCAGCCATCTCGAAACGTCATAATGCCTGTGTTCCGACCTGTCAGGCCCAGCGTCCGCAACGAACAGCGGCGAGCTTTGATCGGCTGGCGTAATGACGTTTAATACAACAAGTCAATGCTCATTTTTATTTAATCGCGAAACTATCTTGCCTGTTTACTTTTAGGCCTAGAATTACCGCCCCGATCATACAAAAAAAAAGGAAAAGATACAGTACCGACCTTGTCAATCACCCATTCACTAACTAGCCCATTCTTGAGGCTTAACTTGAAAAAATAAATAAAGACCTTGCCGTTTGCTTGCCACAAGAATAAAGTCGAGTCGGGCCCACAATATGAAACGGCCCTCATTCAGTCACATGACATTATTTAATCTGAAGCCTGCACTGTACTGTATTACGTTCACCCACTTATTCACTAATTCACTCGATGGTTCATAAAAGACCATCCCGTTCTTCGCACACTTCTAGAATAAAATCGAGTCGCTCTCACAAAGCAGAGATAGCCCTCAGTCGGTCTGTAGGTCGCTCGCATTTAAGGCGTCTTTCTCAAAAATAACCTTAATCTTCGCTTACGCCTACATTCAAAGCATTGTCACTTCCATGAACCTAGAACAACCCTCACTCACTCACTCTTACGTAGCATACTACGTGCTTAGCCTAAGATCAGTTCTCCTGTGTCACTCATTAACCTTTCCTCACCCAACTTACGCACCCGGCGTACAATTCATGTCCCCCCCGCCCCCGTTCTCTCTGACCCAAAATAAACGAGGATCCCCCATTCCGTAAAGTGTGGCTACTAAACTATAGCGGGAACTTCGAGCTTCTTTCTCGTCACCACAAGAGCGGCTGTCGAGAGTGCAGGGGATGATAAACAAAGAAACAAAAAAGAGCGGCCGAGAAGAGATAAAGCGAGACAGCTCCCAAAAAAGGGAGACTCCTCTTGCGTGCTTTTCCTGCCAGGAAAGCGAAAGAGTGAAAGAGAGAGAGAGAGAGAACGAAAGAAATGACGTGCACGCCGAGGCTTCATTGCATCGCGTGAATGGAGCGGCGTTTGAGAGTGGACGCGTGGAGGTCGAGGGTGGGGGGGGGGGGGGGGCAGAATGATATGTCGGTGCAGGAGCATGGCGCAGCCGCCGTCGACGAGGCGAGCTATGGAATCACGCCCTCTCCAGACCACTTTGTGTGTTCTCCCCTCTCCCTTCCTCGCCACCCTCCTCACCTTGGCCCGGAAATACCGCGTTTTCTCGCGCAACGGGGGCAGCCACGCTGGCGGAGCTTTCCGGCGGGCGTCCGTGAGCGCCGCATTGCGGTTTCCGGAATGGGCGGCGTCCAAAATCTGACGCCGAGGCGACGGCTCTCTCGCGGTAACGGAAGCCAGTCTCGAAGGCCGCGCTTCTGCGTTTCGCAGGCACCGGAAGCGGTCGCAGGAGGCGGAGTTACGTCCTGGCCACCATGTTTTCAGTATTCCCTATTGCGCAACGCCGGAGACGCGGACAGCAGTAGTAGCGCTGCTAGTGCGACATCTTCTGTTGGTTTTGCTTTGACACATGACGTCAGAAGCGGTTTCTGTTCATGTCGTTGTCGTCGTCGTCGTCACTGTCGTTGTTTGATTCTGTTATATATACTAGTCATCCAGGGTAATTCCTGGCGATTATGATCATAATCACGATTATTGGTAGACGGCTACGATTATACTTCAAACCAGCCGACCGGGTAGCACATAGGCTTTCACCGCATAAGGATGTTCTGACAGGCTTGTTGCTTTTGACGTGGTAACGTATCGTACTAAGCGCGTTCGAACAATTGGCCACGGAACGAGAAGAATGCTCGACGGGCGCTCTTTCCACGTGTCCAGCTGACATCCTACGTGATGACGGGCGCAAAATAATCTCTTAGTTGAATACAGCGCTTGCGTGCGTTTTCCCGTCCCTTCGTCCGTTGTTCGGACACGCTGCATAGAATGCGAAACCTTTCGCTACAGTGGTGGCTTTGTGCGCTCTGCTGTGCGTACTTGACGTTACGAGACGGCGCCACAAGCGCTAATGCTTAACGCCTACGCTGCTCCCGGTATTGCGCGAATGGTAGGTCCATTCGATTCAGCCAAGTTTCTCTCCACCTTCTGCACCTACTTACGGCGCACTGCACCTAGACCCTCGATTCCCCGAGGTGCAGCAGTGCACCCTGCACCCCCGTGCTCGATTGAACGGGGTGCAAGGCAAGGTGCCGCCGTGGTGCACTGCACCCTTGAACCTTGCAGCGAGTGGGTGCAGCCCGGCACCCCCTGCACTTTTTCGTTTGAAGTGCCGTGCACCTTTTTCTGAATCGAACAAACCTGGTGACGAGACGAAACTCTCTCTCTTTTTTTTTTTTTTTTAAGAGCGTCGCAAGAAACCCGGACACAAGAAGAATATTGCACAAATTGCACCCATCCGTGTGTTGCGCTGTTCTTAGTATTGTGTATTGTGATGCCTTAACGAGACATAGGGGCTCAGATGAAACGTGGAAGAAGCCTTCGTGCACGAAAAGGGAAAAAAATGAGCTTCGTCACGAAGAATTCGGTCTAAATTTCCGTAGAATCCGAAGGAAGGAAGCACGCGGTATCAGGAATCAAGTACGAGAACCACAAAGGAAACGGACGAGCTGAAGCCTCGTGAAAACGTCTACGACACGACGTTATTAAAATTATAAGCTAGAATATATATATTACTTTCCATATACCTATTCACCATTTGTGTTTACAGTTAGCGTATATTTTTTATTATTATTATTATATGGAACTACCCGGTTCTTGGACAAACCCCCAGCGTGTGTATAGGCCACTAACATCTAGACTCTACATCTACATCCACAAGTAAACACTAAGCGAGAACGTTGAGGCGAGCCGATTCTGCCGGTCCCTCCTTACTGACAGATTGCTTCAGCGTATGTTAGGAAAGATGATTAAACAAAAGGTTCAACAAAAAGTTGAAGGGCGACTGCTTTGAAAACAGATGTGACGTGTCTCGTGTGAACGTTAGTTCAAATGAGTTCTACAGACGAGAGTCCGCATAATGTCGGGGCAACCCCGACGCACGGGAAGGAACATGCCGAGTACTGGAAGCAGGCTTTTCCAAAAACATTATGGCCACCCTACACAAGGCGGCCGACCTCCAGCTCGCGTAACCATTGAAGCGAAGGTGTACGCCTTGCAAACAGCGAGGACATCTTATGAGGGCCAAAAAAGAAAGAAATATGTGCGGAGAATCGCTCTTTGCAGAATTTCCGCATAACCCCCACCCACCCCATTGTAGGTTTTTTTTTCTTCTTCTTTTTTTTTTTTTGGCGCTCAATGGGCGTCCCTTCCGTGCTTCTGTCTTGGCTACCTAAGCATCACTGGCGCTCGGTGGATTCGCGCCTGGATCAGTCGCCATTATAGACCCGCTTCTTTTTCTTCTCGTCTTTATCCGCCGGCACTCGGCGTAATTAAGAGGGGTCTGCCTTCCGGTTACTGAACCGAGACCCCAGGTCGCTTAGCATCAATATCGAATGATAGTCGATGCACGCGCGAAGATAAGCTCCGGGTTCGGAAACGGAGCGATCCAGGGCGGCAGCCAGCCGGGGACGGCAGAGAATTAGATAGACTGACGAGATTAGGGAATTCGAGGGTTACGGAGCGCACGCGCGTGTCGCAGCACTGACGTATAAGCGGATATCACTTGGGATAGGTATCTGGCCTACCGTGGACATTAGCTAATGAATGCGAAGGTTGCCACCAACCTGAATGCAGCGAAGTATCGTGTCACTCACTCGATCAATCAATCAATCAATCAATCAATCAATCAATCAATCAATCAATCAATCAATCAATCAATCAATCAATCAATCAATCAATCAATCAATCAATCAATCAATCAATCAAATGAATTAATCAATCAGCAATTCAACTTGGAAGGGTGCTGGATCGGGCTAGTTGGATTTCCGTAGTGATAAGTGGTGCAGCGCGATACAAGAGGGAAGGGAGGAGTTATATAAAACGCCGTTTCAGGCAATAAATTTCATTTGGCAGAAAGCGCCTCGTCATCGTCCTTTTCTCGTTCTTCCATCTTGTTTCGCGCTGCACTACTTATCAGTAATTCAACATAAATGTTTAGGACGTTGAAGACAATTACCGAAATAAATAAAACGTTAAACGGTAATTTTCACAGACAAAATGTGAGCAGGTTTAAAAAAAAAAAGAAAAATAAATATTGAGGACGTCTGCCCTCTTCTGGGATCAAAACCGCGGCCCATACCTGAGCGATGTAGTCGCTTTAGCTACCGAAATGAACTATGCGGGGAGGCTCGTAGTTGGACGCGCTGGAAAAACGAAGACTGGAAGAAGAAGCAGCTATCCATACTTTGGGTGTGATTATAGGTCCTTCTCCAAGTGACCCCATTTAAACTGATGAGAGTTTGATATTGCAAATTATGCACCGGGACCGTGAGAGGCGGCGTAAACGGTGGTTCCTAAATGATTTATCGTCACATGAGCTTCCTGAAACGAGGCGAACTAAAGTTGAGAGATATAATGAAACCAACAAACCGAATATTTGTAAGCCTTTGTTTTACTTCGTATCGTAGCAAGAGAGATTTACTTCCGTTCGGTCTGCTTTTTCTTCTCTCTCTCCTCCCCATCTTTCATCCCCCCGTCCCGTTCCCATGTGTAGGGTAGCAAACCGGTTGAGCTAAACTGGTTAACCTCCCTGCCTTTCCTTATTCACTTCTTCCTTCCTTCCTTCCTTCCTTCCTTCCTTCCTTCCTTCCTTCCTTCCTTCGTTCCTTGGTCTGCTTTTTACCACGTCGTGAAGTGCGCGCAGAGAACGAAACCATGTCATTTTATACCATGCTCCAGCGCGCGATCATGCTCTGTGATCCGCCTGCGTCTGCCTCAAAGTTCCTGTAGCGCTTGACTTACACCGCTAGTCGGGTGCTCTCGTGCACAGTGGGCGAAATCGTTCGCTGCCCGAAACGAGACAAATGCAACAGCACGCGCGCGACACCGTCAGCGGAAGTGCGCCGCGGAGCAAAAAATGCGAGGAAAGAAAAACTCGTAAAGCGGTGCCCGTGACGTATGCGTCGCGCGATTCTCCAGCTCCTGTATGGGAGAACGCGGGGAAGGAATTGAGCTCCTGGAGGCTAGACGCGGCAAGTGGAGAGAGTGTACATGTTGGCGGTGGCGCTCACCTCCCGCTATCATGATGTGCTTGCTGCGGTAAAGCTAGGGAAACGATGGAGCATGTTTTATTAGAATGTGAAGACGTCTGCCCAGCAGTCGATTTAGGCATCACTGGCCTCCTCGATTGGGTTCAGCGAAAGCAGTCGAAAAGCAAACATGTCCGCAATAGGGATTAGTAAGAGGCGATTGGAGGATTGGTGGAAGTAGGGAAACGACAGAAAACGGAGACGTACAAAAGCACACTTCGCAATAGGGGATAAGAAAATTTGGTTGTGGAAGTTCATAGCTTTGTTTTCTTTTTTTCTTGTTTAACCTAAGTAGGACATTAGGCAGTATAATAACCAGAGCTTGGTGGCGCAGCCCACCACTTCGTTCCAAAGGGGACGCTCATAACATCTACCATTCATGGGTTTGCGGCACTGAAATATTTCTATATCGGCTATTGATGAACAAATTTGAAACATTCTTGCGACAGAACGCTTCCTAGAGGGCACGAAACAACTTCTAACGTATAACTAAAACTTGCTATGCGGCCTGGTGAGCGGCCTTTTAATAATGACGGTGTCGAGGAAAGGGTAACGCAAGTCGAAGACGCTGGAGAAATACGCGGTGCGATGGAGATCAGGAAATTTGCAAGCACAGGAAGGCATTGCGTTCACGAGAGAGAGAGAGAGAGAGAGAGAGGTAGCCACAAGTCGGTGGAAGCGGCTGAGCCCTGCTTCGGGCATAAATTAAAGGCTCCCTTTGAAAAATGAAAATTACATTATGGGGTTTTACGTGCCAAAATCCATTTCTGATTACGAGGCACGCCTTAGTGGAGGACTCCGGAATCATTTGGAGCGCGCTGGGTTCTTTAGCGTGTACCTAAATCTAAGCACACGGCTGTTTTCGCATTTCGCCCCCATCGAAAAGCACAGTGCAATCTGTGAATATGACGACAACATGAAGTACAGTCGAGAGCAAAAGTCTAGAGACCACGGCATCAGCAAACATGATTTAATTTCTTCTAGCACAGCCGCGCTACGTGAAATTGTCGAAATGCATGACGCCGGTAAAACAGGCGCGCGTAGGCCATTACCACCAGATTTCAGTCTTTATGCTGCAGGCTGCGAAGAAGAAAAAAAGAATTTACCGCCACCTCAGGTCCTGTACACTTTTGCTCTCAGCTGTGCATTGGCACTCTCTGGATTCTGTCATCTGTAGCCTCGCTGTGCAACATACAAGGACAATAATGTGGCGTACGTTATCTCGATCCTATTACCTTTCGAAGTTGTGGAAGCTCTGAAAAGGACTAACACGGCATTCGTGCTGTTTTTATTCCGTTCATCTTATCTCTAGCACTGCTGTCGCGGCTGTGAATGGGAGAACAATATGGCGAACCGTACGCGGTATCTCGATCCTCTTATCTGTAGCAGCGCTGTAGAAGCTGCGAGAAGGACAACGATACGGCGCACGCGCGCGTTATCTCGATCCTCTTAGCCCCTAGTCCCATTCTGGAAGCTGCGAATATATGCCTTACAACAGGGGACACGTGACGTAACCCAGGCAATTCCTACTGCTTGAAAACGATACCGTGCGTAATGCCCACGAGCACGACCTACGAGCGAGAAATTACGGTGTTCCTCTCTCTCTCTTTCTCTCTCTCTCCCCTACTTCATACCGGCCACTGCACGGTGCTTACGAAAAAAGAAGACAAAGCCCGCGAAAGCGGCACCGAATTCCGCCGCCAAGGCAGAAAGGAGAGGAGGGCTCGAACGCCGAGCCGCCAACGTCAGTCAACCGCAGTCCGGAAACCAGGAGGCCGCGCAACAAGTGCTTCTTTCTCTCTCCCTCCCTCCCGCTCTCTCTCCTTTCACTATCTCTCTCCTTCTCTGTCGGAGTTCGTGCTCCTTGCCTGGAGCACGCGAGGTCGACGGCGTCAGCGGGCGGCCCCGAGGCGTGAAAACCAGCCGCACGCGAGGTTCGGAAAGCCGATGCCCGAGCTCGCAAGCTCCGCTTCGGGGCTCGAGACTTGAAACGGGAGAGTGTGTATCTGCGCGACCCAACGAGCGATGGAAGGAAAAAAAAAAGAATGTTAGGCGTGACGTCGACAACGGCGCGTATTCTTAGAGAGCGAACGTTGTGACGTTCTAGTTGACACTGTGATCTATAGGCGTAAACGAAATTAGGCAGGCCACGCAATGCGTAAGGCGGGCAATCGGGGGTCCATTATAGTTGCGAAATTGGTGTCGAGAGTAGGAAGGACCATTGGAGGACGGCAGAGAATCATATGGTGTGATGAAATTAGGAAATTGAGAAAGCGAGAGAGACAGAGGGGGAAGGATATATGAGGAGCAGGGAGGTTAATCAGGGGTTGGCTGCTCTGCAGTGAGGCAAAGACAAGTGGGAGGAAAATAATAAGACAAGGAGAGAATGGCCGCGGCTGACGTCACCAACGCATTGAAAGTGCTCTGCTCTACAGGGTGTTTTCTTTTTGTTTAGGTGCGCCAATTTCTTTTTAATTAGAAAAATAAAAATCACGCCAACCTCATGTATACCATTCGAGTGGACGAATTGGCAGCCTCCAGATGCAGAGCTATTGCCGCACTTACGTGCGTAATTAGCGAAGTTACGGTAACTAACTTTCTAATGATCAACAACAGGCGGCTACAGCAAATGAGTACATTGGGGCCCGTTCTCGACACTACCTGTCATAACGATCGAATTTAGAATAGCGGAGTTCATGTGGGGGCTACGCGAACGATTAGTTCCCGTTGGCAGGCTCCACGAAACCGAAAACTGGCTGGCAAAAGAGCGTCTGTGTCGTCGATGTCGCCCCCCCCCCCCCACCCCCCCGCCTTTCGTCACGTCTCCGAGGTCACCGCCGGTCCGGCCCCGCGGGCAACTTGCGTTATCTCCTCGCCGTCTGCGCCGTTGGCCTAGCGCTTCACTGCCGGCGGGCCGCCAAATTTACTTGGCTATTCTGTTTTGCACCACGTGTCCACATCCACCTACGAAACATCGTTTCAGGCTTTTTGGATGAGAACGACGTTTCGTCGAAATTCCCTTTCTCCGGGAAAGCTGTCTCAAACGCACGCGTGCGAGTTGTGTAAATAAAAACGCGTAGACTGAGACAGATAGGAACGTAACTCGCCCAGTGAAGGGGGAAAAAAAGAAAAAGAATGGAATACCATTTGGTCGACGCTACAGACAAATATGACGCCTTGCGTGGAGTATCTAAAGGCCCAAAGAGCGGGGTTACCGCCCAAACAACTCGAGTAAATTTGGCGTTCCGCCGACTTCGAAGCGCTAGGCCAACGCCGCAGACAGCGAGGAGATAACGCAAGCTGCTCGCGAGGCCGGACCGGCGGTGACCTCGGAGACGTGACGAAAGGCAGGGGGGGGGGGGGGGGGCGACATCGGCGACACAGACGCTCCTTTTCCAGTCAGTTTTCGGTTTCAAGGAGCCCGCCAAGGGGAAATAATTGTTCGCGTAGCTCCCACATGAACTCCGCTGTTCGAAATTTGATCGTTGGTATAGGTAGTGTCCAGGACGGGTCCCAATGTACTCATTTGCTGTAGCCACGTATTGTTGATCATTAGAAAGTTAATCACGGTAACATCGCTAATTACGCACGTAATCGCGGAAATTGCTATGTATCTAGAGGCTGCCAATCCGTACACTTGCACGGTAAATGTAGCGTTACCGTGGTTTACATTTCTCGAAGTGAAAAAATTTGGTGCAGCTAAAAAAAAAAACACCCTGTATATCGCAGAATGAAATGAGAAAATTCGCAGGCATAACGCGGGGATCACCTGACGCAACGCAACGCCAATAAGAGTTAGCTATGAGAGGATATCCTGCGAATTCATTTTAATGGAATACATCTTGCAAGCCCACCGGCTGCAATTCGTAATTTGCAATGTGTGCCGGAAAAGTAATTAAATAGGATGTCAATTAGCTAACTTTCGTTAATTAGTTAAATATGTGTCTCGATTCCTCGTTCTAGCAATGTCCGCCTCTTCGGATAATCCAACTCAAGGACAAGATTTATGCTATCTGCCACACGCTACCTTTAATAATTACGGAACATATTTAAGTGATCACACCGTATATTTAAAAGCATTGCATCGAGGGGTCACGTATGAACAAGCGAAGTACGCCGTAAAAGACGGTTGCTTTAGCAAAGTAGACCTACCTGCTTCAGCGCCGGTACGTCTCTAGCGTAAGGCAATACGAAACCGCAGTTCTCTACGGTTTAGCATACCATGTTTTTAGCATAGTACAATGCGTTATGCGCGTAGCTAGGTTTTTATAGAAAACAGCGGCTTTAGCATACCATGTTTTTAGCATAGTACAATGCGTTATGCGCGTAGCTAGGTCTTTAGCAAACAGCGGCTTTAGCATACCGTGTTTTAGCATAGTACAATGCGTTATGCGCGTAGCTAGGTCTTTAGCAAACAGCGGCTTTAGCATACCATGTATTTAGCATAGTACAATGCGTTATGCGCGAAGCTAGGCGTTTAGAAAACAGCGGCTTTAGCATACCATGTTTTTTAGCATAGTACAATGCGTTATGCGCGCAGCTAGGTCTTTATAGCAAACGGCGGCTGACCGTGTTTACGCGGCTCTATATGCTTCTGCACCTCTTCGTGTTTAGCGTGACGCTATGCGTTATGCGGTTTAGTCCGATGTGGCATCTCAGCATGACGCATCAAAGTCGGGCATGACATTCGCGAGACCCCGCGCATGCGCCCTTCGTCCCACGAAGCTGCGCATTGCTTAGGGGTTCGTTCATCGCGGTATGCTCAAGCGTTCCATTTCCTCTCGCTGAAAGCGGCGGTATGGGCTCTCTTTGGCGCCACCTCTACGTGCTGTAAGTGACCGAGAACTATAGGAGATCCGAAAGACAGCCATACCATTTCCGATCCTATTCAACATACCCTCTGAGTCACCTGCGTGGAGGAAAGATGGTCGAATCGGGCGCTTCACTTCTCTGCCACTCGAACTGCGTTGGTTGCGATAAAAAGCTCGCATCCCTTTCCCCCACCCGTACAGCGTTGTGGAGGTGCCCTCGCCCCAGAGGCAGTAACGGCACTGTACTTTTCTCTTCCCACCTTCCATTAGAATTCCTCACACATCTTCGCTGACGTTAGTCGCACTCGTGAATTGCATCGACGTTGGGTTAGACCATGCACGCATGTTGTTCTTAGCTTGATTTTTTTTTAATCGATCGTGGCAGTCGAGGAAAACGCAATACCAAGAGTGAAGTATACTTGTGTGCGCATTTCGTGCACTATCTACGACACCGAATGACGTTGCGTCGGCGACTCTATCGAACTTTCCCGGGGAGCTTTCTTTCTTTTTCGCTTCCTTGTGCCTGGTTCTCTTTGCCCGCTGGTACGCAGCACTGTGCACCAACATATGTTCTGCGTTATTTGTATGGCATGCTATCCGACGCTCATTGTGAGTTGACGTTGTCTCTTTAAGTGGCTCGCGCGAAGTCGAAAAAAAAAATTGCGTCACATTGCAGGCACCTCGAAAAGGAAGCTTTCCATACCACACAATGCAGTGCCCATGAATTCAGTACCGGGAAACGCTAAACCTGCAGCAAATGCGCATTCCCTCTCGAAAAGAGAACGCTCAACGAGAACGAGTTTTTTGTATAGCACTGCCTCATTCACTCAAGCCGTAAGAGTGTACCTGCACAACGCACTTTTCGAACGCAAGTGCTGGAACGCTATACGCGAGCGAAACTTTTCAGCCTGGCTTTCTAACAACGAGATGACGTCATCGCCTCGGACACCGACAACAGCTGCGCGGTCCACTGCGTTCAAAAGCGCATAGCCTCTGGGCAGGGTCTTCAAACCGGCACCGCTTTTGTGGAGAGTGCCAGGTGCGCTTCTCTCAGGTAAGCTTCCACGCCGAATCCCTCCCTTTCTCTCTCTCTCTGTATATATATATATATATATATATATAGAAAGGCTGAAAGAAAGTGCAGCCGCACGCTTTAAAAAACGTTTAATTGGACGTTTCAGTCGGAGTTCAGCCATCATCACAGTGTGATTACAAGTCCACAAACGTCCAACCGCGTGCTTGCAATCACTCTTTGATGAAGGGCGGACCCCGGCCGAAACACTCAATAAAACATTTCTTTTTTTTTCTTAATGGGCGCCTACACTTCGTTCAATTTAACAAACACCGCAACCGAACTATTGCCCTCACCCACACAAAAATACTGGTACATACATATATATATATATATATTTAATTCCATGCCACGGTTCGCGGTTGGATACACGAATGCGCGAGTGGTCGCACATGAAAAAGAAAACATTTTTTTACGACTAGGACGTGGCCCGGTACGATCGATGCGATTCGACTCGACTACGGTGATACGATTCGATATGCTTGACTACATTTCGAATCGCCCTTTCTGGTATGATTTAAAGAGATAAGAGAAATCATAGTCAATAATTGATAAATATTAGTTATGACATAATAACGCAGTGCTGCATCGGCGTAAAGCTTTTTTTTTTTTACGATTCAATATGGAGTGGTTTGATCGTCATACGGTTCGACTCGACCGCTTTATTCAGATTCGACGAGGTGAGAGGCCCCGGAACTTTGATCAAGTTTATCAACGTGGAAGGGTGAGAATATCTCGGTGGAATTTAGCGCAAAATAAAGACTTTAATAGGGAATGATACATTTTGCGTTACGTAAAGTCTAAAACTCACTAACGCCGATGCTTGTGACATGTAAGCTTGCGCGCGTTCTTCAACCGACATTCAAAGTTGTGCCGTGCTGCAACACAGCAACCGAAGGTGCGTCACTGTGACGTCACAAATCTCAATGCACTTTCCCCTGTTTAGAACGTATTTGTTCGCCAGATGTAGTACTGAAAACTTGCTCATTTTGTTTCTCGCTTCACTCGGAATGCGACGCATGCAAGAATTTTCCAAGGCCGAAAAATACATTGTCAAAATTCCTGATGTCACGCGTTGCTGGTTCGGAAACTTCCCGGTGGCGTCGCCACCTTTCCCTCGCCTTCACACCTCTTTCAGCTGACCAAAGGATCGAACTTTCAGGAACGATCTTTAATGCATTCGACAAAGCAAAATTAGCGCAAATACTGCTTGACTCGCCGACTTCGTCCAGCGCATTTTTCACTGCCACAAATGGTGAAAATATGCAGTCGCCGAATTTTTATCATTCGCGTTATACAGTACCTACAAGTTCACGAGAACTGTACAGTTAGACCCGGGAAATCACATACTCACACCGTAACACTGGTTCGCACAATGCCCGAACCGAAGCCGCGCTGCAACGAGCGACTACAGCCGCGACTGCAACAAGCGCAAGTCTCGCGTTCCTCCAGGACGGGTATTTCCACAAGAGTTGTTATAAACTTGATGCATACGGCTCCAAATATCCCCCCCCCCCGCATACTCTCCCCCCCCCAGACCTCAGAGCCGCCCATAGGCGTATGTAGTATGGTCGTAGTTGACGTAATTGTTCTGCGGAAGCCCGCAAGGCGGAGAGAAGTAATCAATAAAGGGAAAAAGAAGACATCCACCTAAGCGTAGCTAAGTGCTACGTTTAGGTAGATACTTCTCTCTATCTTGCGGGTTTCCGCAGAAGTATTACGTGAAACTATTGCCTTTGCTTGTGAGTTTTTGATAAATTCGACTTCGCCTGCCATCTGCTAGCCGACTGGCTAGCTCAGATGGTAGAGCGGCTGCCCGGGAAAGGTTAATTATGGGATCGAGTCCCGGACCAGAACGACTTTTTCTTCAAGTGCGGAGATTTCCTTTCGAGGAACCCGCATGGGTTTCCTTTGTGCGCTTAGCTACGTTTAGGTGGATGTCTCATTTTCCCTTCATTAATATGGTCGTAGTTAAGTGCTTTCAAGCTGCAAGTCTAGTAATTCGTTATCACGAGCAAACTAGCCAGCCGGCAGCATTCTCTCCTGAATTACAGTAACAGCACGTGCTCGGGGAACTTGTTTTGCATCTATAGCATCGTGCCAATCTGCCCCCGGCAGCGCCATGCGTTAACGCATTACACGTGTACATACACGCTGCACTTGCCCGAAATAATCTCGCTCGCGCGCGGAAACCAGGCGGAGGCCAGCGTCGCACGACCAAAACATTAGCAGCTGTTTTTCGACGTGCGTTTGTTTGGCTCGCAGTTATACCTCCGCACGTTTTCCCATTGAGGAAACTGCGCACGTTGCGGCTTCGCCACAGCGGTAGCAAGAGTTCCCGTACTGTCGCAGTTAATAAACGACCACCGAAGCGAAAACTTTTTTTCTCTCTCTCGCTATGAGCTGTGCCTACGGTACATGAACGAAAGCGAAATTTCCACTCTTCTTTCGTATCTATCTATCTATCTATCTATCTATCTATCTATCTATCTATCTATCTATCTATCTATCTATCTATCTATCTATCTATCTATCTATCTATCTATCTATCTATCTATCTATCTATCTATCTATCTATCTATCTATCTATCTATCTATCTATCTATCTATCTATCTATCTATCTATCCGTCCGTCTGCCTGCCTGCCTGCCTGTCTGTCTGTCTGTATGATTGACTCTTCCTTTCTTTTACTCCTTCCTATTTTGTTTTGATTTCTGTCCTAATTTCTTCGTTTTCGTACTTCCGTCTTTACTTCCTTTTTCTACCGCCTTCGTCTTGGTTTCCTCGTTCGTTCGCTCGTTCGTTCAATGTAGCCCTCTTTTTCTCTGGTTTCTTTCGTTCCACAATAATAATAATAATAATAATAATAATAATAATAATAATAATAATAATAATAATAATAATAATCAGCCTGGTTACGCCCACTGCAGGGCAAAGGCCTCTCCCATACTTCTCCAACTACCCCGCTCATGTACTAATTGTGGCCATGTTGTCCCTGCAAACTCTTAATCTCATCCGCCCACCTGACTTTCTGCCGCCCCCTGCTACGCTTCTATTCCCTTGGAATCTAATCGGTAACCCTTAATGACCATCGGTTATCTTCCCTCCTCATTACATGTCCTGCCCATGCTTATTTCTTTTTCTTGATTTCAACTAAGATGTCATTAACTCGCGTTTGTTCCCTCACCCAATCTGCTCTTTTCTAATCCCTTAACGTTACACCCATCATTCTTCTTTCCATAGCTCGTTGCGTCGTCCTCAATTTAAGTAGAACCCTTTGCGTAAGCCTCCAGGTTTCTGCCCCGTACGTGAGTACTGGCAAGACGCGATAATCAACACCTTTGAAGTCAGCGCTCAGGTTTACCAATAGCCCCCACACAGCTAAGCAGCGTGATCTCCGAGCTCCCCTCTCTCTCCCTTTTCAATTTCTTTCTTCTTTTTCGTTTTGTTCACACACAGAAAGCATCGTCGCGTGCACTTTCGCACTCGTCAGTGTTGGCGGACGCCTAACCGGGGGAAACGCGAGAAAGTAGGAAAAACAGCGAGGGCAGCAGTAAAGGCGAGGGAGGCTTCAAATCACCCGCACTCCCCGTCTAGTACCGCACCTATCCTAAAGAGCATTCCAGCTAGCGGACAGCCCTGGCACGCGATTTCCGACCGTCTGTGCAGACACGGCTCGGACTTACTGAAGCCACGTCACTCCGGCCGAGCTTTCTCTCTCACCTTCTCCCCCGTCTCTTCCCGTCCTACTATATCCATCTCTCATGACTAATGCCCATATCTCTCTCTCATCCCCCCTCTCTCTCTATCCACCTAACGCGGCAGCGACGCAGCTGAGGCCGTTTAAGCTCGCATAGGTCTCGCTGGCGCCAGCCTGGCAGGTAAGAGAGCCTCAAGGTAGATCATCACGGCTCCGGGCACGCGGTTAGCTCCCACCCCGAGAAGACTGCGTGCTGCAACAGCTGCTGGCGGTCGTGAGCGCGCAGAACTAACCGCACGACGATCCCGAGATAGCACTAAGCGCATGGGCTTGGATGGAGTTCCTCCTCTCCGGACTATCGCCATCAACCTTCGGAGAGGAGGAGTCGACGGGGCTGTAATTATACGGCCGCCGCCATATATTTACGCCTCCCCTCTCTTTTTTTTTTTTTTTTGCGGCGGCAGCTCCTCAGTGATCTTTTGCGAGAAGTAAAGAGAGAGGCAAACATGCCTGAATCTTCTCGCTGCTTCTGTATTAATATTATTTTTTTGCGTTGTAATGAATGGCGAAAGTGGTAGCTAAGTGGGGATGATCTTTGGTTTTCCTTACTGGTCTCCTATATCTTATCTCTTCATTTCTTGTCTCTTCATCTTTTACCGGTAGTCTGGCGAGAAAGGGGAACGAGTGTGGAATAGAATTAATGGCGAACGAAATGAAAAAAATACGTATATCTGATTACCCTGCTTTTGTCATATAGGCACTCTGGTGAGAACGGTGAACGGGAGTGAAAAACCTGTACATAAGGAGAGATGCATATTTGCAGGGAAAACTTAAAGAAGAAAAAGAAAGCAGTAGTACATGATTGCCCTGACTTCTGCGCAAGATGTCACGGGACACCGTGTCACTTCGCCTACTGTCTGAGATATTGCGGCATAGATGTGTTCATTCAGAAAACAGAGAGGTTAGCTCCTCCCTCGGCAGTCGATTGCTCCAGAACATATGAACTTTGCTGCGGAGTTGAAGCTGTGATGTAAGAAATAAAGTGTGCTGCAAGAATCTGCGACGAAATTACATACATACATACATACATACATACATACATACATACATACATACATACATACATACATACATACATACATACATACATACATACATACATACATACATACACGCACACATACATACATACATACATACGTGCTTAACTAGGTATTTAACTATGCACACTCTTCCATATTCCAGCCTACTCCAATATTGCAGCCTTTGTGATTTGTCATCTTCTTTCTTTCCTTCTTTCTATTTACCGAGTTGCATGTTACTCTAACCTCCCTCATCAAGAGTTGAAAGGCGTTATGCCCATTCCCGTGGCAATTGCTAGCCTGCTCTTTCGCTTCTTTTCCCGTCTATCAACTCGCATATTAACCATTCAGACATACTACAATTACTACTACTACTATTACTACTTCTACTACTACTACTACTACTACTACTACTACTACTACTACTACTACTACTACTACTACTACTACTACTACTACTATTAATAATAATAATAATAATAATAATAATAATAATAATAATAATAATGATGATGATGTTTGCCAGGGGCTGTAGCCTGTCCTATTCTATGACTTGCATATTTTGCGCTGCATTGACTGATTGATGACATGAACATGCGAGAAACGCAAATACGAGCGTCCTGCGAGAATATGGATGCATTTCGAAGCACGCTGGCTATGACACCGCCACCTCCGACGACATACGAGCGTCTCCGCCAATTACATCATTCCATGCCATGAGCGGAGCGCGACATACAGACTCTCTTGCTCCCAAATGAATCCTTATCTATGTCGCGTGACCAGCCCGCGCTCGGTACGAATTCCACCAATAGCTTCCCACTTGTCGCGTCAATCCTCTCGTTACAGATTCGACCACAACGGAAGCAGCATGTTACACACTACACCGATTGCTTTTCTTTTTCTGTTCCGAAGAGTTCGTTAAGAGATCGTCGTCGAAGATCGCGCCACTGCAACATTTGAGGCTTACAATTCAACAGATGTACATTATTCGCACGAAAAAAAAGTACACGAACACGTAACTAAATAAGAAAGTTTCATTAGCTAATGTCCAATCGAGAAGACGATGTACATCAGAAGCAGACGATGTGCTTCAGAAGCGACTCGGATAAGAACTTTCGCACTGGGGAAAAGGTGACGACCGATACTACACCGCATTTGTTCGAAACAATTCACTCGGGAATTCTTTCTTCCCGGCAAGCAGAGCATTCCTTTTAATATGTCGCTAGCGCTTTAAATCGCGGAGTGTGCTTTGTCGAGGCAGGCGCTTTGATAAATTATAGCAGTGTGCGCTCAACCTTCATTTGGTTTTGTTCGTTTATAGCTTTCTGCCTCAGCACTAGTGTTACTAATGCTTTAGGCTGCAGGAATATTCTCTATAATGTACTTTTGTCTGCAGGCACGGTAGCAGGAATGATATGTACCTCGTTAAGGCACTAGCTGCTATTGCGGAACGGAATCCGATAGCTGCGTTCGAGAGACGCCCGTACAGCGGGAAACCTAGCACGAGCTGAAACTTTGATTTAAGGATAATTCCTTTCTCTTCCATTCTTTCAGATGAGGAGGCTAGGAAAAAAAGCTGTACGAACAGCTTGACTTGCTCCTGCCCCCTCCTCCCAAAATGAAATACAATGTGACATGTTTTCAGCAACGTACAGTGGCAAGCATGGCACAGCATAAACAAAAACAAACAAACAAAAACTCAGCAGTCTTTGCAATAACAGAAAGTGTGCAACAGTCACGGCTGGACGAATTTTTTCTATGCAGTCTTCGCAATAACAAAAAAGCGCACAACAGTCCCGGTTAACTTTTCCACGAGTCCAAAAAAAAAAATGTATCTGTCTAAAACGTGCGGCACGAAAAGCCCAATTTTATTTCAACTCACCGCGCACCTCGCAAAGGCGGACCTTGTGGGCGCGCAAGACTATCCCGTATTTCTCGCACATTTTGCGAATGGTATCAAAAGAAACAGTGCTGGTGGCGACGACAACTATATGCTCGCCCCCTAGTGTCCGCGCCGAGAAACAGCTCATCCAGGGTGAAGCCTGAAGCGAAAGAGAGCGTCTCCTATCACGGCACGCGCTGTACGCCTCGTAGTTCTCAAATCGTCGTGATGCCGCTCCGAAGAAGCCCAATAACTAAAAAATAAAATAAAACGGATGTCGAAAGTCTTGCGTACCATTAGGCGTATCACAGCGGTGGAAATACAACAGCATTGTATGAATCCATCTTTTCGAGAAAGTAGCAGACGATGTGCACCAGAAGCAGACGATGTGCATCAGAAGCGACTCGGATAAGAAACTTCGCACTGGGGAAAAGGTGACGACCGATACTATACCGCATTTGTTCGAAACAATTGACTCGGGAATTCTTTCTTCACGGCAAGCAGAGCATTCCTTTTAGTATCTCGCTAGCGCTTTAAATCGCGGAGTGTGCTTTGTCGAGGCAGGTGTTTTGATAAATTATAGCAGTGTACGCTTAACCTTCATTTGGTTTTGTTTGTTTATAGCTTTCTGCCTCAGCACTAGTGTTACTAATGCTTTAGGCTGCAGGAATATTCTCTACAATGTACTTTTGTCTGCAGGCACGGTAGCAGGAATGATATGTGCCTCGGAAGGTCGGAAGTTGATCATGACGCATGCTATGCCGCGAGGCGACATATCGTTTTCGTAGCATGCTTTAGCTTAGCGGTGCAAGCAGAAGAGGCTTTCTTATTTAACGCGTTCGGTTGTCAGCTTACGTGCTCGCACGAAATTTCAAAGCAACAGAAAACAGAGCTCGTTCCAGCTTCAGAGCATTCGACTTGAGCACAGCGCCGCTTGCTCGCTTTCCGACACTGTGCACACACATAAATTCCGTCACAACCAGTTCAGTTTGGTTCCAAGTCATGCATTCACACTAATACAAGTGACTTTGCCCAAAAGAAAATTTTCGCTAAATTACGGAAACCTGTTGAAAGAAATTCAACTTGGTCCCATTGGTTGTAACACACTACTCACGTTTCACTACGGTTTCACTACACCCTCTTGCCACACAGCGATAATCGTCATCTGTCTTGTCCGCATTTCCTTTCTTTAACGCGGTGAGCCCGGTACTTCCCAGTGACGAACGACATGCGCGTTATCAGCATGACATAGCATTCCCGACAGGAAAGTAGCGGGCTCGGCGTTTTCAAGAAAGGAAACGCAAGCAAGGCAGATGACGATTCTCGTTGTGTGGCAGAGATGCACCTCAAAGGGTGTAACTTTGCCTAAGAGCGCACGAGCCTTACTTTTGGCATCGTTGTCTAGAGGAAAGAAGCAATTACTCGGTCACGCATGTGTCGTGTGCACAGGTGGCGCCACGCGCATGACGCTATCGTAGCTAAGTTTAGCCTATCGCTCGGCGCTCGGAGGGGCATAGCTCGGCAGTATGGTTGTCGATCCGACCGAGAGTTGCGGCGTTTAAGAGAACTTACTGTCCTTTAGTAGGTATAATCTATCCAACTCAAGCTTGTGTGCGAAAACTTTTATTGTAATGAGGTCCGGAGGCTCGACTTCTTAAGCCAAGGCAGGCCGCTCCCACGTTGGCACTGTCAGGTCAAGCCTTTCAGCGACATCATGGGCCCTCTGGACTGCCCTTAGTTGGTCTTGAAACAATGGGCTCTGAATCCTTTTCTCCCACTGTGTCCATTCTTCAACGAGGTTGGGGAGAGTCGCGGGACACCCCGCCAGCATATGTCTGATTCCAATGATGTCATTACAATCATTGCAGTCCATCTTAATCTCCCTCTCTGGATATACTTTATTAATGCTGTACGGTGTGGGATATGTACCCGTTTGCAATAAGCGCAGTGAGACTGCCTGAGCCCTGTTCAGTTTTGAATGTGGCAATGGGAACTGTCTGCGTCCTAAATAGTAATGTTTGGTAACGTCCTTGTATGATATTAAATGATCTCTACATTCCCTGGCTTGATGGTGAACGGCTCGGTTGTGACTGTCACGGTTAGCAAGTCCTCGTGCCAAGTCATGAGCAACCTCATTGAGGTTTACCCGAGTCTCGTCCACTTTCCCCATATGCGCAGGAAACCATCGGATTTCAGTTCTCATAATCCCAATGTCTTCAAAACGTTTAGCTGCAATTCCAGCTACGTAGCCTTTATCAAAACACTTTACAGCGGATTTCGAATCACTGTAAATGCAGGCCCACTTATTACTCCTGATGGCTAGAGCAATTGCCGCTTGTTCCGCCACCATGGGGTCCTTGGTAAAAATAGTGAGAGCGTCTTGCACCTTCCCTTGATAATTTGATACAATGACCGTATATGCTTCTTTACCTTTCACCCAGGCAGCCTCAACTATAGCTGCCAGTTGGTTCTGCTGCTCTATTTCCTGCAAGAGTGCTTTAGCTCTTGCCTTTCTCCTTTAGACATTATATTCAGGATGCATGTTTCTGGGGAGAGGGTTGGTTCTGCTCTTGTTCCTAACTTCAGTCCTTAATTCTACTTCAGCCTTTATCGGGCTCCTTGATGTATTCAGTTCTGCACCTATTGCCTATAATATGTTCCTGCCAGCTCGTGATATTGTCAATCCTTCGTGTTGCGCTAGCTGTTGGGCCTCCGCGATTTCTTCCATTGTGTTGTGCACCCCCAGAATCATAAGTTTATCGGTTGCAGCGTTACTGCGTATCCCTAGGGCTACCTTAACGAGCTTCCTGAGCATCACATTAAGTTTGTTAAGTTCTGCCTGCTTCCATTTGAATAATCCAGCCACATAAGTGAAGTGACAGAGAGCAAAGGCGTGTATTAGCCTCAAAGTGCTGTCTTCCCCTGAGCCTCTGTGTCTATTGGTAATTCTCCTTAGTAACCTAATGACTTCATCTGTTTTATTCGAGATATGTTGCATTGTTCTATAGTTAGCATTGTTTCCGTCTATGTGATACCCAAGAACCTTGATTTTTTTCAACTAGCCTGATTGCGGATCCTTCACGAGTGTATAAGCACACTCTTGGCTCATCTTCCGGAATGTAACCTCTTGGTTTACGACCTTTTCTGCGATGTTTAATGACTAAGAGTTCTGATTTGGCTGCCGAGCATTTCAACCCCATGTCTTTCAGTGTGTTCTCTACAACATATATACTTTGCTGTAACCTGGTCTCTGTCTGCCCTACATTACCCTTGGCACTCGATATGGTTTTGTCGTCCGCATATATCACAGAATGTATACCCTCAATTTTCTCCAGATTTCTTGCAACCTTGGACATTGCTAAATTGAACAGCATGGGTGAGAGCACAGCCCCTTGTGGAGTGCCCCTATTTCCCAAATTCTTAGCTTCTGATTTAGGCTCACCCAGCATGAGTTGTGCTGTTCTATTTCTAAGAAAGTCCTTAGTCATGTTAAAAAGACTCTTTCAAACCCATCTCCGAGAGAACGTCAAGTATTGCCTAATGCTTTATACGATCAAAAGCTTTTTGCACATCCAATCCCAAAAGAGCTTTAGTATGCGCTGGGCTGGCCTGTATAAGTTGGCGTTTGATCAGCAGCATAGCATCCTGAGTTGACAGCCCGGGACGAAAGCCGATCAAGTTGTATGGGAGGATGTCGTTCTGCTCAACGTATTTCGTGAGTCGATTTAGGATGACATGATCCATAGCTTTGCCTAGACATGACGTTAAGGAAATAGGACGGAGGTTGTCCAGAGTGAGTTGTTTGCCTGGCTTTGGTATGAGGATAGTACTGGCCACCCTCCATTCCTCAGAGTAAACCCCTTTTCTCCAACATTCATTGAAGTGTTCAGTTAAATAAGAAATTGATTCATCATCTAGATTTCTTAATATCTTGTTAGTTATTCCGTCAGGAGCAGCCGCCGATCTACCATAAAGACTGTGAAGAGCCGCCCTCACTTCAATCTCAGTGAAGTCCCGGTTAAGTTCTTCACATATGCCTCCCGTATATTCGGGGCTCTCGTCTCCTTCGTTAGGTTGTTTAAGTGGGAGCTTGTGCTCATGAGGAGTTAGGAGGCCTACAAGTGTGTCAGGAATAGCGCGCATGCTCGGTTACGCCCCTATCCCTCCCTCCCCGCCCCCCTTGCGTTCGACAAGGAGTGTCCAGAATTCGAATCGAAACGAGGGGGGGGGGGGGGGGCAGGGAGGGCTCACTACGAATATGGAATGAGCGCGATTACTGATGCTAGCTGTAGCATAAGTTATAAATGCAACTTGTGCATTTGGTTACGTCATGTCGGTACCCTGATGCCCAGAAGCAGCACGCACAAGATGTTTCATGTACGCTACTGTGACTGCGTCCCTGATGCAGCCTACCCGAATTGTTGCATTTATATTTCACAGCGAAAGGGGAGGCAGAACCTCCTCGAGAGAGAGTTGCGCAACGGTTCTCGTGCGGCGAATGCCGGCGTGCGACGACATGATAGATATAAAAGGTAGATGCGAGGCAAGGCGCGTCGGAGCCCAAAACTTGCTTTGAAACATAATAATCTGTGACTTATAAAATAAAAGTTACCTCGCGTATATCCTGTTCGAATAGAAGAGAACATATATGTTTTTTTATAAAAACAGTATTCCGTAAATTGTGCTTCTCAGGTCGCGTTACACCGGCTACACGCCTGAGGTCAGCTAGTAAATTTTAGTGCTGCAGCGGTGGAAGCCAACGCTGTGGTGCTGTAACGCAGCTTGCGTGAGTGATGTCGCTGCGCTCCGTTTCATGCGTAGGAAACAACGCAGTGGCAGCCAGCGCAAGTAGTGCGGCTATAGACGTCTCACTCCGTGCGTTTCGCAGTGGAGTTGTTCTTGATCGCCAACGTTTTTCTAGGAAATAACTACGTCGTGCATTAAAACTGGCACTTGTGGATACAAATTTACGTCACGTAACACATGTGTATATTGGGCTTCCAGGTAAGATACATGGGGACTCCCCCAAAAAAACACGCCTGACAGCCACCTCTCATCTGCTGCGTCAGCTGCTGAGGTCAATCCGCGATACCAGCGTGTGTGACGTAGATCACTGCTCCTGCAAGCGGCGATGGCAAGCGGCTACGAGTAGCGCCTCATTCGTACAGCCGTCAAACGCTTCGTCGCGTCAACGCCACGTCGAAAAAACATACGGCAGGCGCGACGGAGCATTGTACGAATAGGAGACGGCGGTGGTGACGTCGATACCAGAGGCCTTATTCTGAAACGATCCCTTTCGGCGACGCTATCGCCTTGGCCACACCTTCACCATCGACGCGCGCTGATTGGCTGCTTTAGCACAATTGGATGAGCGGATTGGCTGGTTCAGCATTAGGTCATCCGATTTTCCTCAGCCAGCCAATCAGCGCATACTATCGCCGAAGTAGATCGTTGTAGAATACGTCCCCAACATACTTCTGTGTTATCACACAGGAACCCGTAAGGCCTGAATAAGTTACTCAATTAACAATTCGGCGTTGAGACAACGTTCGGCGTCGTCCATGCCGCACATTTCAGCCTCACCGAAACGCACAGTTCAGTATTCGACGTGGAGGAACGCAGATATGAACAGAGCAGCAGCCGCTGCTGTTGCCAGCTTCAGCTTTGAAAGATGGCTGTAGAGGCGGAGCTCCGTCACCGTGCTGGCGACGGAAACGTAGAGCACCGCTCTACGTCGCCGGCGACCCGGTTTTTTTGTGTGTATGTGTTTGTGTGGAGAAAACGACTAGGAAACCCTCTCCCCTGACGAAAACGGGGCCGTGACGGTGACGCGACGGAACGTTTGACGGCTGTGTGAATGAGGCCTAAGACTCGATGTGATGCGCAGTTGGGTGCTGCCGCCGCTGACAGTGGTGGCACGATTTTTCCGCGACGAAAGGCCGGTCTCATCGTTGGTGCAACGCAAGCGTAGGAAGAAAAGCGTAGTGCCGCGCAAGACGGGCTGTGTGGCGACGATGGTTACGATATGTCACCAGAGTAGTGAGCGTGTCGTCTGTACGGAAACAAAGCGCTGCATGAGCGGAGGTGTGTCTGCGGCGGCTGCTGTGAATCGCGTCCACGCGTCACCCACGCGCGGCCTCTCTCGATCTCCCGATTAGCGAAGAAGTCGCGGTACACTTCGCTCCGTTTACAATGTGCCGCACGAGACAGATTGTCCGCGCCTGTACTCACAACGTTCTCTTCCTAATATAAACTATGTTCCTATATAATCATAACAGAACCTATTGACACCGAAATGAAACAAGCACAGAGCTGAGCTCAAATTTCGCATTAGAGAATATCGTAATCGTCGGTGAACTTTTTGTGCTGCGAAAGTCACTACCGTAAAGTTCAAGACATCCCATCAGACGACATCGACAGCCGCAGAGCTTGCTGCTCTTCGTAGCGCACTTCACATAGTTCGTGAGGAGCCACCTCAAAAACGGAGTGATTTAAGAGACTACAAGGCAGTTCTATATTGCTTGCTTCCCGCCTTGCGCCCTGGACCCTACCAACAACTACTTCTAGAAATCCGAGAGCTCCTTCATCTCATCGAGCAAGGGCAGGCCATCACAATTCAGTGGCTCTTCTGTGAACCAGCACGATTCCCCGAAGCCACCGCAGCTTCACGGTATTGCTTGTGCCTAGTGTGCGCGTCTCTGAACGCGCCACGTCACTGCCTCCGTCACTGTGACTCCCGCGTGTCACTTGACCTTCGGATTTCATCGTCGCTGTGCCTACTTCTACGCACTCTCGACGTCAACTCATGAGCGCATAAAATGAGGTGTGTCTGGTCCGTGAGTCACTGCACACGTCACGTCGCTGCCTCCTGCGCCGTCACTTTCTCTTCGGATTTCATCGGTGCGGTGTCAAACTGCGATGCGCTCCGAAGCGCCTGCTTCAGCGGCAGCTGTGCACCGCGGTCGCCCATGGAAGCACGCCTCCGAAGACGAAGCAAGGTTGCAGAAAAAAAAAAAGACGACATAGTCTCGACAGACCTACCGTTAGGCAAAAAAAAAAAAATAAAATTCGTCGTTCTGCAGAGAAATGGTTCGAATGCTTCCAGCCTGTGGCCAACGCATACGCCAACGCACGCACACCGATTCAGCAGAAAAACTTTATTGCATGTCGAAAAATCAATCGAAAACACGTCACCTAAACGACTGTAATACTTTCGCATTCCCCCACGTAAGACGTCTAAAGTGTCTCTGAAGAATTTTTAATTTTTTTTCTCTTGCCTTTGCTTTGTCTTTACGCCCCCTATTCCTTCCGTCTTTCATTTCCCCTTACCCTTACGCCAGTGCAGGGTAGCATACTGGAATCTCTTCCGGGTTAACCTCCTTGCCTTTCCCATCCCGATTCTCTTTCCCTCCCTCTTTGCTCTATTAGAGGGCGATGCACTGTGTTTTGGTCGCGAGCAAAAGTGGTGTGATGGGGTCGCTGGTCGATCTCGTTTTGGTGATAAATGAGTTTAAACAACGGAACGCATTTGACATTTAATAGGAAAAAAAATATGCAGAAACCATCGACGATGATTGTCGATGGATTGCCGATTAGCCAGTGAAGCGACAGTGCCTTCCCCCTCCTTGCCGCCCATATCCGCTACTCGGTCGCCCCAGAGCAGGCGCCCTTTCCCTCGGTGCCTTCCACTCGCCTTCCTGAAGTTCCTTCGTGGCATCCCGTGAAGAATGAACTTCTCGCACTCCGTGGTGTGTCCGCATCAGCACCGTCAGCCTCCGACAAAAAATCTATGGGCACTTTGCTGGGCAATACTGCAATAGGCGAAAGCCTATCCACGACTGCCTCTGTTGCTGTTGTCTGAACTGTTCTGCCAACGGACGCCGCCGTGGCCGCGAACATGGGATGCAATCACAGCCATATGGCTGCAAGGTTTGTCGCCGATCTGCGCGCACCCCCACGCACACGTCCGCGCTCTCCCATGCGCCCACTCGCACAGCGCTACTGTGATGGCGCCTCCTTCTCTCCTTGCTCCCCTCGCCGATGATCCCCGCTTTCCTGCGTCCACCACAGACTGCGCACGGACCACCACAGACTGCGCACTACTCACCAGCCACTACAGGCTTACGCCTTCAAATAGTTCGCATGCGTCAGAGAATCGGCCAGGGATTCTCGTCCGCTGCATTGCCCACCATGCATCGGACGGCCAACGAGACGGGCGATGAACGAGCGAGTGACAGCCTCTCCCCGGCCCCTTCTCGATACGTGCATTCCCGAAAGCGCGCGTCCTCTCTCTCTCTCGCCTTCCCGCGGAGAACAAGCAAGCGAGCTAACCAAACCAGAGTACGTTTTCCCCCTTTTCCATTTTTCGCCACTCGGTAGCGCGAGAGCTCACGCACGAGATTCCGCCCCTCTAAAGCCCCTTAAACTTCGTAAAGCAGCGGCACGCTTACAAGAATGCCGCCTCCTCCTCGCACGCGCCGGCCGACGCCGCGTCGCTATTGGCCTAATAGCATCACGTGGGCCCTCGCGCCGTGCATCAGCGCCATTTTTGCTCGAGAAGCGTCTACGGAGTGGCGAGGAGCGCATGTTGGCGCCGTTACTGCGCTCGAGCAGTGTAGGCGGAGCCACGATCGAGGAGGAAGCGTGAAAGAGAGGAGAAACGAGGCGGAGTGAAGGCGGAGGAGGAGAGTGCCGCTACTTTACGAAGTTTAAGGGGCTTTACGCCCCCCTCTTCGCAACTACGAGCCCGAGAGCAGGTGCTCTTTCCTATCGGCGCGTTTCCTCACCTTCCCACACCCAAGCTCGGCCACCGTCGTACCCCCCGGCCTACCAAGAAAACGGCCGAAAGAGCCAAGGAAAGCTATTCGCTTCAATACACCGCATTTTTTGCGGCGTAAAAGTACAAGAACTGCGTTTTAAATCAAATTACATGGCGCGTGTACCTAATGTATTTCTTTCACCTGAGACGAACAACGTACGTTTTGATCGCGGATGCGAATCTCCAGCCTTCGTAGCGTTGGCTGCTATCCGTGGAATCGAGTACAAGAACAGCCAGGACACGACCGCAGCTGCGTTCGAGCGAGGCCGTGAGCCAGCAAACAGACAGCGCTTCCGCAGGGCCTGTCAGCTCGCTGACAGTTTCGCTGTCTTTCATGTATCGTCAGACTGCCATACATCTGTGAAGGATTTTTGTTTTTTGTCGTTCCGGGGAATTGAACTTCCATTGGAATGCGTTCCCCCAACACAATCTTCAGAAAATGCGAAGAAAGCATGGACATAACGTTGCTCGAACTGTGCCCAATTATTTCATGTTTCCGAAAGATCGTTTTTCAGCTCGCGCTTCGAGGCTTCACCAAGCTATGCTAGAATCCTTAGGAACCGCGGGACAAGGCTCTGGCCTGTAATTCTCGCACTCCACGTGTGACGCCATGGATTGTTGTGTGTCTTCCCTCTGTATCTTTTTCTTTTCCTTTCTCTTATCTCATTTTTCTTATCTTTTTCGTTCTGTTCTTTCTCTCCAAGCTGGTGGGCCTGCTCCCCCTTTCAGGGCAAGGCAGCTAGCCCACTTCCCTTTCTGTCTTTGTGGTGTGTATATACGTTTACGTGATCAACAATAATAATAATTCGTCCGCCGCAACCGGCATTCAAATTCTCGACCCGTGCCCGGAAGTAGAGCGCCATACCAACTCATCCGCCACGGCGGATTAAATTCAGCAATCGTAACATGCGCCCTGCGCAACGAAACTGGCAGAAACCACGAGAACATTTATAGTCAGAGTCAAGCCATGGCACGTCCCGGCTAGCCTGCTTATATACTTCGATCAAAAGTATGTGTGCCATGACGTCACGTCCCCTACAGAATCAGCCCCAGGTTACAGACCACGTGAAAAGCCTTGCCAGGGATCGACCAAGTCAGCACCTTTGATTACGCTACACTGTCTCCAGGATTGGCCCAGCTTTTCTTACACTGTCTCCGCAATTGGCCCTGTTTACTCAGCCAGGCAGCCATCCCCTCAAGAAGGGGGGGGGGGGGGGAAGGTGTCAATAAGGGCTACCCACTTTAATTATGATTAAGCTAGCTAGCTGAACATTATAGTTTAGCTAAGTGCGCGATGCTATTTTTTGTGCGAGCGACAGTATATTTGTTAAAGGGAAGCACCACCAGAAGGTGAGGAATTGCGCCAGCTGCCAAATACAATATTTGAATTATACAGGCTGCGAACAAATAAAGGAAACAGGTGGCACACATTCGCGTGTAGAGGAAAAGCCCTCGGGCAATGGTCCGAGAAAAATTATAGCTCACCCATTGGCGTAGCCGGTTGCTGTGTGAACGACATGACGGTATACGTTGCGCGAATTGTGCAGTGATTCACGTTGAGGGTTGCGTTCGGCGGATGAAATAATGAACGTAATGTGTTTCCCACAATGTTCGTCGGAGTCTTTTTTGTATTTATTTAGACATCTCCCCGCTTTGCCCTAAGGCGTTACAGCAGGGGAGGCTACAAGCTTGAAAAAGAATCTTCAGTTAGAAATTTACATTTTAAATTTGATCACCTTGCTTTAAACTGCAATTTCAGCGCAACATTTGGACAACTATAGCACTAAGTAAACGTCAGGTGCATGCGAGTAAGGGCTGAAACGAATTTTTTTCTTTTATGGATGTGGCGCAATATTACGCGATGTTAATGAAACAGGAGTACCCTTGTAGGTAGTTGACTAGATTAATTGTTCAGAATGTAACAGTCCTATGAGGTGATCGGTTCCTTGGCATGATTTCAGATGTAGTTTACAGGCCTTATGCAATTACTTTTTTTTATTTTTTAAGTACGCATTTGAGCTCCAGGCTTTGAGCAGACTTTCCCGTTAAGTATTTTGCACCTTCCTTCTGTCGTCATCGTCATCCCGTCATGCTCCTCGCCATTTCCCTCTTCTCCGCATCCCCCAGGGAAAGGTAGCTGGCTAGAGGAACGTGCCTCAGACCAACCTCTCGGCCTTTCATATCATAAAACTTTTCTCTCTCTTTATTCTGCCGAGAAGAAGGCGCAAATAACGCAGTGCTTAGCGGAAGACATAAACCAACTTTATACTCAAACGGCCACGTTAATCGAATACGGCGCGAAATGAATGGTTGAGAGAGACGCAGAAATAGTTTGATGATAACCAGTTGAATGGTTCCTTCGGTCAACCGGCTCATGTATTAGGCCTGATTCACGCGGCCGTCAAAAAAAGCGCCCCGTTCCGTCACCCGTCGAGGCGTTGGCGTCCCTCATGAGAGAGTCTTTCCTCGGCTGTTTGTCTAGCGCTTGCACGTGCGAGTGCTTCAGGTATCGGTGAATATGTGTGAGTGAGTGAATACTGCTTGAGTGACACATTGCTTGAACGATCGGACAGGTGAGTGATGAGTGAGTGAGTGAGTGAGTGAGTGAGTGAGTGAGTGAGTGAGTGAGTGAGTGAGTGAGTGAGTGAGTGAGTGAGTGAGTGAGTGAGTGAGTGAGTGAGTGAGTGAGTGAGTGAGTGAGTGAGTGAGTGAGTGAGTGAGTGAATAAACTTTATTGTTGGTCCGGCGAGGACGCGACTTCGTCGCGCACCCGGCTAGTCCCACGTCGGGACCGGCAGGTCTAGCCCACCGGCCCGGTCGCGGGCACGCCGGACGGCCAGGATTTGCTTTTCTAGAGCGGGGCTACGCAGAAGCGAGTCCCACTCCTCCTTGATGAACTTGGGGTATGTCGACCCGCACTCCCAGGGCATGTGAGGTAGAGTGGAGGTCTGCCCGCAGGAGGGACAGGCGTCGTCGCGATACACGTCGGGGTAAGCCTCGTGGAGAGCGGACAGACACGGATATGTGCTGGTCTGTAGGAGCCTAAGCGAAATGGCTTGCGCCCTATTCAACTTGGGGTGAGGGGGTGGAAAGACCCTTCTGGACATGTAGAAGTATTTAATAATCTCGTTGTGAGTAGCGGGAGCGTCCCTGTGACCGTAGAGAGGAGGGGAGTCAGCGCTCCTTATAGAGGAAGCGCGGTCGGTGAGGTGAGTGATGCCGTGAATAGCACACGAGCTAACGAGTGAGAGAGTGAATGCTTCAGTGAGTGTGACTCCAGTTGATTGACTCGTGCATCACAATGATGCAGAAAAAGGTTATTGTTTTAATGCGTACTTCGAGTCAGTGTACCCCTCTTTGACAAATGACGAGCTTCCCGTCTCTCCGAAGCGCATTAATAATTCCATGTCTGATATCTTCGATGGTCGCGCCGGTGTTTTTTGGTTGCTCGCGAAAGTAAAACACCGCTACGCAGTGGGGCCTGATGCATTGGCAATTTTGTACTCAAATATTGCACCGACGTCCTTTCTGGTCATCAGTCACTTAATACTCACAATCTTCCAGATAACTCGAGAACTGCTAACTTAAGAAATAAAACTGGGTCTCGGGTCAGGTTGAGCAAATACAGGCCCATATCTTCACCTAATGAGGGGAAAGTGAGACCTCCCCCAAATCGTAACAATTGCAAGGTCTTTGAACACGTAATGTGTACAAACATATTTCGACACCTGGAAAACAATAACTTTTTGTTGAATACCGACCCGGCTTGCGACAAGGACGTTTATGTTTGACGCATTTATTAGAGTTCACCTGCGATATATTCTTCTTGATTTTCAGAAGGCGTTCGATAAAGTATCTAATCCTCTTTTTTTTTACCAAGATGTGTTTTCTTGGTTTGCCTACTAACACTATTTCGTGGTTAGGCAACTATTTAACAGATGGTTCTCAAAACGTAGTCGTTGTTGCCGATCATTCTGCTCATGTTCCCGTAATTCCGGGCGTGCCACAGGGATCAGTTTTGGGCCCACTTTCATCTATATTATTTTAATGTATATTAATGAGATTGATGAACACATAACGTCTTAAATTATACTTTACGAGGACTATTGTCTATTATATAGATAAATTAAGGACGAATCGGACCGGGCAGCGCTAAAGCAAATTTAAATTTGACGCATTCCTGCTGTCAAAAGCGGTTGATGTCGCTATAACTTCAAGGTGTAGACGTGTTCGTTTTTCAGACAAACGTAAACCAATATGCTCCACCTGCTATCCAAATGATGTGTTTCTAGAACAAGGCGAAACATTTCGGTGTGGCATTATCTTCCCACTAAAAATTAAATGCTCACGTAGATGCTTTAACACGAGAAGTTGGTCACGCCCTGAAAGTCATCAAAAGAAATTTTAAGCATTCTCCTCAAGCAGCAAATGATCTTGACAAAACTAACATTTGATCGATGGTTGAGTGTGCAACAACGGTTTAAGGCCTGCATACGCAGTCGTTGCAGAAAAATAAAAAAAAATAGTCTCGAAGTGAAAAAGAACCACGAAGCCCGATTTACGTCTAAACAATAGACCCCCCAAGCTGCGTAACCGAAAACAAGCAGCAGCTAAACCGGCCTGACCTGTCTACAGGACGTGCTATTCTTCGAATTATTTTTTTTTCGCGGGACATACTTTTAAAATGCAGTGCGGTTCGCAAAAATGATTATGTTCCAATTCCGACAAATGTTTCACTATACCCCGTGACTATACGTGACTATACCCACTAACTATAAAGGCAACAGCTGCACGAACGTTCTTTTATCAAAATTATTTTTTTTCCCGCGCACAATAAAACAATGATCAGAACCCCCTCCCCCTGCCCCTGTCGATGTCGTACAAACTTCAGGTGACTCAGATTTCTTTAGTACATGTACTTTGGAAGTACATATACTCCGCTCCTACAAGACCAGCAATGGGCTTTCCAACAGGCTCGCGCAGCGGCCGCCAGTCCCTGCGTGGGAGACGCCCACTGCGCGCTGACGTGCGTGCTGCAGGACTTTTATTAAAGTTTTTCCAATCCAATCAGATTTCTTTAGTACCCTGAATTGCCATTTGCAGCTACTGTCATGGCACATTTCTTCTTTCTTTTTATTTGCGCGGCCTTTGGTGGCCCCTACTCTGGGTACATTCAACACATTATCTGTGTCTGTTTTTAATACGAGAATATTACTTGGCTCATAGCACGACCCCGCCGTCATCAGAAAGCGTCATGTTCATCTAGTTAAGAAAAAAGAAATGGCCACGGTGAACTTTCAATCCTGTGCCCCGCCAACACTGCTACCTCTCCGAAACCGAGCGCGCTAACCACTGCGCCACCGTTGCACTGTGCCACCGTTGCATTGCGTTACCGCTGCATTGCGTCACCGTTGCATTTGCGTCACCGTTGCATTTGCGTCAGCGTTGTATTACGTCACCGTTGCATTTGCGTCACCGTTGCATTGTGTCACCGTTGTATTACGTTACCATTGCGCTGCGTCACCGCTGCATTTGCGTCAGCGTTGTATTACGTCACCGTTGCACTTGCGTCACCGTTGCATTTGCGTCACCGGTGCGTTGCGTCACCGTTGCATTTGCGTCAGCGTTGCATTTGCGTCACCACTGCAATGCGTCACCGTAGCGCTGCGCCACCGTTGCAGTGCGCCAGCGTTTCAACAGGCGACAGTGGTGAACATGTTCGAGGCTGTGCACGTGGTTGGGCACTGCCTGGCGGGGGATTCGCTAGATGGCTCATGACAGGAGTGGTGCGACTGCCGGCGCTGTGGAGTAGTCCTCGTCGTCCGAAGTCGAATCGCTCGCGTCTACACATCATCAGCCGAGGCGGACAAATCGTGACCAGAACGACACCATCTCAACGCGTCGAAACGTGCGTAGCGAGCCGACGCAGCGAAACAAAGTTCAGCCAACTAAGCCCCCGACATGACTCAGCTCAGCGACAAGTAGTGCTCTCGCATTTATACATCACAATTGCTAAGGTGCTCCGATAATTTCTTTCTGCTCATTTGCATTGTTATATATATATATATATATATTAGGGGCGTAGCCAGGGGGCGAGCTTATGAGGCTTCAGAGCCTCCCCCCCCCCCCCCCAGAAATTTGTTCGTGCTGTCATGCACCGCAGACCAAAACAACCCCCGGCGCCGAAATTCATTCTGGATTTTGTTTATACTGTCTTTTTCACGCTCCCAAAAGCATTTCGGCACGAACATTACGAACTCCGGCTGCATATCGTGGCAACGCCCGTGCACCTGGAGTCGCATAACGCAAGGAGTCCCATCCGAGAACAAGGTTTCAAGGGCGTTTCGACGGGGGGCGTGCTAGTCGCGGGATCTGGCGGAGGTCGCAGAATCTACGGAGCGCATGGACTTCAATTCCGACTCTTTAAGGGTATAAATTTCTCATAATATTTTGATGCGAAAGGTGCAGTGACATTTTCAGGTCGCTTTGGATGTTCAATTTCGTAACTTTCTGGGTTTATTGTTCCTATAAACATGAGGCGCCAAGGTTGCGTTGACTTTCCTAAAGTCGTGCATCGGACCAAACGACGACACAAGCCAAATGAACACACTATCAGACAGGTTGACAAAGCACGCAGCGAGGTCCGGTGAGACGAAGCGTTGTGGTGGTACATTTGTGCCGTTATGTCACAGAAAAGAAAATCAATTTTTCTTTTCACCCGCGCTATAACGCATCCATGTCAAGACACTAAAACCAGCAAAAGTAACTTGGTTCTTATTCATTTTTCCACTATGACTTTTATTCGCGAGGACACATTGAGCCTCTTCAATTATCTTGTTCTCGCTTCTCGCGGGCTGCCAGAGCCAGCCAGAGCGCGTGCGTTTTTTCTCGTGTTGCCCCACCACCGCTCGGCGTACTTCGGTGCGTGTTCGTTTTTCTCTGGCCGAGGGGATTTTCGCCTGGCAGTGTTTTGGACGCGTTCTGGCTAGCAGACGAGAAAAAGAAAGGGTGGTCGCTCGCCGCCATCACTGTGGGGACTCGACGGATTGCAACGCGTTCCCTTGAGCGCAACCTCGCCGGTGTAGGAGACCTAGCAGTATGGTATTGTTCTCTGTGGACCAAGCGTCTCGTGTTTTCTTCGATATTTCTTCGGTAGCCACATTAGGTGCCCAAAGCAGGCATTCGATTGTGGCCAACATGCTTTCCTGCGCGTTTTTTTTTGTTCGTTCCGGTGTTGCGGCTCCACAAAGGAAAAAAAAAAGACATTGTTGCGGCGCAGCGAATTGTCACATGGTTAAGTTCGATTTTGTTACTTCTTATTTTGCGGGAAGTAATGGGCCACGGGACGCTTCAATTGCCGGATACTCGTTTTATATTATTACGATAGCGATTATATGGATACCCCAGGCGCATTCCTGCCGTTGCCGTCATGTTCCGCATGAAGTCCTAGGGCGATAACATCGTGACCACGCGCCGCATACTGCATGTGCGAGTGAAAGCGTAGGGGGCGGCGGGGGGGGGGGGGTGGCATGGATGAGCCGCCGATGGTAGCTCAGTCTTGTGTGCGCAAGGGAGAAAAGCGGAGAGGAAGCGCGCCGCCTTGCGTCGCACGCGATACATCGGGAGAAGTAGAGAGAGGGGTAGGGGGGGGGGGGGAGCTTAGGACTCTGTGATCTGTGAACCTGCGATTGCGCAACATATTTATTTGCCTTGTTGGACGCATTATATGCAATTACTTTTTCTTGGATATGTAGATTTACTGGAGACTTATATGTATATTTAAATATCGTGTTGCGAGGCTTTGTGTATACGTGCAGTGAACTTTGTTTCCAGTGACACTTGTTTGCCCTTTGTCAAGCTGTACCTTTGCATTTGTATATCCATTGTATCTTCGCATTTATAATGTACGAGGGCGAGTCAAATGAAAGGGAGCCAACCCATCCAGCGCAATAATGGTTCGGTTCATTATCTGCAAGGCATGCGCATATCACACATGCATCTCTCATTTACAAAAGTGACACTCAGGTGTGAGGATACATGTTCTTTAATACTCTCATACTCTCAACATTGTTGCGTGACATAACGTACACTCCGAAAGTTGAACAGCGTGGTGTCGTGAGGTTTTTGACTGCTGAAGGCGGTTCCCAAAAAGAAATCGCATTTCATTGGCCACTGTGAAGCGTTGGAGCAAACGGTTCAAAGAAGGACGTGAAAGTTGCAAAGACGATCCAATACCGGGCCAAGGCCACCATGCGATCACTCCCAACACAATTGCAAAGGTTCATCAGCTGATTAGACAAAAACGGAGGATAAGCATCGACCAATTGGTACAGCGTGTGAACATCGGTCACGGTTCGGTTCACCCCTTAATTCATGAGCATCTCGGCTATCGGCTCTTGTGCGCTCAATGGATGCCCAAGTTTTTGAAACACCGCCAGAAGACGGAGAGGTTTGGCGCTGCCTTGGCTCATCTGATCCGGTATCACAATGAGGGTGACGACTTCTTGTCTGCAACGGCGACTAGGGACGAATCATGGTGCCTCTACTACGAGCCTGAAACACGACGGCAAAGCTTACAGTTGAAACATTTGAATTCACCCCTCCCAAAGAAAGGAAAGGCCGTCATTGCCGTCGCAGAGGTATTCACTTTTTTTTTTCGATCGTCAGGGGCCATTCTGATCGAATTTGCTAAACCTGGGGAGAGAATCAATCGTTTCCAATATTGTAAAACGCCCGATCGGCTGCGTGTCGCAATCAAGAACAAACGTCGTGAAAAATTGACGAATGGGATCATCTTGCTCCACGACAATGCCCGTCCCCACGTCGTTGATGTGGTTAACACAAAACTGGCAAAGTTCAAGTGGGAAACGCTGCAACATCCGCAATACAGCCCAGACCTGTCGCCTTGCGAGTTACACATTTTGGGGCAATTGAAGAAACAGCTCAAGGGAACCATATTCGTGCCGGACGATGACGTGAAAGAGTCAATTGCAGACTTTTTAAAGCAGCAACCCAAGGAGATGTACGAGAAGGGAAACACGCGACTTTTTAGTCAGTGCGACAAAAGTCTAAATGCTCATGCAGACTGCGTTTAAATAAAGTACTCAATTTGTCATATATTCGCATTGGCTCCTTTCATTTGACTCGAGCTCGTATATTTTGCAGAACTCCTGCTTTTTATATGTGCTCTCTGTTGCGACTATAATTTTGGTGCAGTTGCCCACAATGCATGAGCGGTGACAGCTGCTCCTGCGCAACATATTGGAACAAACGACAGCGTCGTTGAGATTTTTCCCGGGCCGTTGCATATCTACAAAAATGCAAACAAGATTCTTGAATGGCAAAATTTCATTATAACATTTTTCCCGAACTTGTTCATTTCACGGCCTTTACACTTTTCACATGAGCGGCATGCACTGCTTTGCTGGTTTCGAAATGATATAGTTCTCACGTTCATGTGATATCTTATTTACTTAACTAGGCAAAAAACATGGAAGCATTGCTATCAGTTATATTTAGGACATATGACACAAGTTTTCGGACATATGAGTATATCTTTTATGAAAAAAATACATATTTTACTTGTCTTGACAGTGCGTAGGGTTCAAGGATTTGTTTCCAGCATCTATGGCAATGGTAATGCAGTTATTATTCATGAATTTGATCCCTCGACAAGTTCTAAAAGGTGGAGGCTGAGCTACAACGTGAACCCCCCGCCTCCCTTCCGCCTGAACGAAATTTCTGGCTATATACATCAGTGATATATATATATCGGATACACTGATTATATATATATATATATATATATATATATATATATATATATATATATTCGGAGGGGAGTTAGGGAGGGAAGGAGGGAGTGTATTTGTAATGGGTATCGGTGAAGGCGGCTGTTCTTAAAACACTTGTATCCACACATACTCCCCTATTTCCCACCACGGTTCAACGACGGCAAGGACAGCACCATTGAAAAAAAAACATTCTCGCAGATTTCTTGACCTCGCGAAACCCCACCGTCTTCCTTACACACTGTTTTGTGAGCCAGTGTGACTGATTAGCTGGCTCGTCATTCGATTCGTGTATGACAACCACATAGCATGTTGTTGCGTCTTCAAGTGGCGCGAGGGCAAGGAATCCACCAAGCCCATCGACGAATACGTCCAGTAGTAGGAATGGAGAAAAAGAAGGGTTTAATCGACGTTAGTTGGACGGCTGCAGTTACGGAAGCAAACTCCATACAGGAGCGTGTTAACGTCATTCATTTCTTCTTCGTTCTCCACAATCTTATTTTTCCTCGCTAGATTCCAACGAAGTGCTCGCATGACGCTGTATAGATGAAGTACTTTAAAAAGAAGGTCCTACTTGACGAGCATACTGCGTCAATGGAGTGTCGTATGCTTTGTTCTCAGAAAAGAACGGTTATTAATCTCCAACTAATGTTTCTTATTCATTTTTTTTCTCTTCTACCCTAAAGAAAAGACATTCATGCGAAGCATGTACGAATGTCAAGAGCTGCGACCATCGAGAAGGAAAATATCTCGTGACTTTGGCACGTAAAGCCTTAAGAAATAAAAATAACGAAAAATGTCTCAGCACGCATGAATTCGCACGCGCACGCATGGCCGTAGCGCTCCCGCTTTCGACAGTAAACCGTGTCTACCTCTTTCTCTTCTGCCTCAAATCCCAGCAAGGAGCTTAAACACATGTCCGTGCGCAATGTGCATAACAGACACGAATGACAAACGAATAACCGCAACCATTCTCCCGAGTTCTCTGTTTCTTGTTTTTTCGGAACTTCTGAAACTCTTCCAAGAGCATAAACCTATTTGCGCAGAATAAGCAGCGGTTCTCAAGTTGTTAGTCGCTGCGAAACCCTAAAGCTGATCACAAGTCGTTAAAGACCACTCGTTGAGCACTTTCTTTTTTGTTCAATATCTCGCACAGAATGACGTCAAACAGAGACATTAGTATTTATTTTACGTTAAGATTCTAGGTTACATGCCACTCTGCCCACAGTCGATACAGCGATGTAGTGATGTTTTTATGCGAGAAAGCACGAGATTCAGTGAACAGTGTTCATGTCCGTAATCTTTTCAGCATTAGAGAGTTTTAGAAGCACGTGCGCATAAAGAATAGGATCGGCGACACCATGGATGCGGTACACCCGAACTCAAGCGCAGTTCGTTTGTCTCCGTACAAACGAACTGCGCTTGAGTTCGGGTGTACCGCATCCATGGTGTCGCCGATCCTATTCTTTATGCGCACATGCTTCTAAAACTCTCTAATGCTGAAAAGATTACGGACATGAACACTGTTCACTGAATCTCGTGCTTTCTCGCATAAAAACATCACTACATCGCTGTATCGACTGTGGGCAGAGTGACATGTAACCTAGAATCTTAACGTAAAATAAATACTAATGTCTCTGTTTGACGTCATTCTGTGCGAGATATTGAACAAAAAAGAAAGTGCTCAACGAGTGGTCTTTAACGACTTGTGATCAGCTTTAGGGTTTCGCAGCGACTAACAACTTGAGAACCGCTGCTTATTCTGCGCAAATAGGTGGTTGGTTAGTCTACGCCAACTTTGAGTACACTGTCTCTAAAGTTTCTGATTAACCAACTTTCGGTGATGAATTTGTTTTTTCATCTTGCTTGACCTGGTTATCGATCTGGTTGATCTCGTTTTGTAACGCGATCGCACTGTCGGCGAACTTCGTCTGCCTTGGAGGCATCTAACAGAAAATATGGGCCGATTCCAACGGCAGTGCAGTTTACAATAGCATCTCAAAGCGCTAAGTGTTTTTGCGCGTAAAAGATTGCGCGTAACTGGCACGTGGCTCACGTGCCCAGACGTCTCAAGGAGCGACTTCGACGCGAGAGAAATACGCGAGCGATCGTGCCCTAACGGTTAGACCGTTGGGCTCATGATGTGCTGGGAGTTCGATCCCACTATCGGTCATACATTTCTTTATAGCATTACGGGCACACGTCATCCAAATTGGACCTATCTAACAACAACAACAACAACAAACCAGAGGTGTGTTGAGCGCACGCGAGCAGGCGACAGCGTGTGCAAAATCAAAAGTTTGTAAAGGATGCGAGGTACAGAGAGGTCACTTAGACGAATGAGAGTGGGCAAGGTCGCCCGCGACGTGCAGCTGTCTCAAGACGTCACAACCATCAAAATCTAAGTATGCGATAGTTAGCGGTGATAAGTTCTATTCCAGTTCCTTCTCCACGGCACGACTGCACTGTAACAAAACCGGTGCAGCGTTTTCGAGACCGGTTAACAGTCCATATATATATTAGCTATCACTGTAGTCCCATAGCTATCACTGTAATAGTAAATAAGCACGTGAATAGATCACGGGTAATGAACTTGTACGAGTAATACGAGAAAATAAGTGCTTCAGCACGAACACTTGACTCGCTGGTGAACTACGCTTACAACCAGAGCTACAGATTTCATTAAAGACAGTATCTCTCTTTGGGATTTACAGCGAGACGGACAAAACGTCACGCGTACAGCACGTGGCAAAATCGACACATTAGTGACCCCTCCTCTTAAGGCTATCCCTCTAGTCTCATAGCTATCACCGTAATAGCAGCGCATAAAAGTAGTATTAATAGATGAGTAATAGGCGAGGAGTAATACGCTTCTTAATGTAATAGAAGACCAATACATAAGAATAACCATGTTACGGCATGAAAGCTTGATTAGCCGGTGAGCTACGTTAACCAGGTGGTCAGCAAGTGGAAAACATCACACGTGCAGCACGTATAGCAGGCAGGAGGGACAGGTTAATTGCACCTCTTATTTAGCCTATCTCTCTAGTCGTACGGCTATCTGTGTAATAGTAATGCATATTAGAAGAGTAATAAGCCAGGAAGTATTAAGCTTGTTAGACTAATAGAACCATAAGTGAGAACGAACATTTTTCGTTATGAACGCTGGATTCGCCGGCGAACTGCGCTTACAACCGGATGGTCAGTAACGGGAAACTGTCCCAAGCGGAGCATGTAGGTGGTAAGCAAGACTGACAGGTGAGTGGTCGCTCATATTAAAGCCAATCACGGTAGCTATCACCGTAATAAGGACACATGGAAAAAACATCAACACAACATTTATAGGTCAGAAATATCACCAGTTTCAATATACCAACACAAGTGTCAGTATAATAGCTATCTCCGTACTCGTGCCTATCGCTGTAACAGTAACACATGTAAAAGCAAGTTTTTTACAAGAGTTTCAGGAGCACGAATGCTCACTCGAGCGATACAAAACCAATAGGCAGTTTTATCAGGGCGCTCTTACGGTCCGCCGTGCTTAGTTAGGCCAGCGTGTCCTAACCATTTGCACACAACCGCACAGCGGGACGCAGGCGGGACGCAGGCGGGAGCGCTAATGCGCCTGCGCATGGCGCTTCTATCGACCGCGACTGCAATAGCAAAGGGTCAGAAACAATACGTTGAAAGAGTAATAGCTTGAACATAATAGCTATCTGTACTGTAGTAGCTATCGCTGTAACAGTAACAGATACAAGTAAGATTAATACCATAGTTTCAGGAGCAAAAACGCTTGCACCAGTAATACGACAGCGGTAAGCCTGAAAGACCCTGCTTCGCTACGAACGCTTCATTCGCCGGTGAACTACAATTGCAGCCAAACGATCGGTATAGGCGGAAAATGCCACGAGCGCTTCACTGACAGGTTAGCGACCTCTCCTCGTGGAGCCGAATGACATCTGACGACGAGACAGGAAAAAAAAAAGAAACATAGGCGCTGTCACCTCATGACAGCTGTTATGGATGGACATTATAGTCTTCACTTTGTTTTCCGTTTATTATTTCTCTATACCGGTGACGAAGGAACTAAAGCGAAATAAACCAAGCAAAAGATAAAGGAATGTTAAACAGGAAAAGAAGTATGCAAGTGACGAGAAAGCATAGATAAACATGGCGTGTTACAGTTCAGCTCATGCAAAGAGAATTCGTATGCGTTTATTTTATATGCTTTCATGCTCACGTACAAAAAAATAAGGAACGCGCATGCAAAGAGGTACAACATCTACGAGCACGATGAGCGTAAACAGTTTCCGCTGCGAAGAAGTCATTACCATCGCCGCTGAGGCGTAGGACATTATTTATTCTTTTCGTTTACTATGATTCGGCCGTCGTAATATCTAAGGAGACATGGGATAGAAGAATGCGATGCCGGCTCTTCGAATGCCGAATGCAAGCCTCTACTACTAAATTCTGCTCGACCGCTCATATTAACTCTAATTTCTTGTTTGCTGAAGATAAAATATGCTCTAAAGATTCCGCGACGGAGTGATGACGCTTTGAACGTGAAACAAATCTATAATTATTGAGCTCGTACATTTCCCTCTCATACAGTTGACCGTGTTGTAGCTCTTTCCCACCTCTTGCTCTTTAATTTACATCTATCTGTCGGTACCTGTTGTGGCAGCTAGGTTTACTAAATGTGCGAAATGTTACTGTTTGTAGTTCTGGTTATAGTGTAATTGGAAACTGTTGTCCAAAAAGAGAGAGGTTCAGAGGAGGACGCATGGCGGAAGTTATCCGTGCTAAGCCCGAAAAGGCTGGCTGAAATTCATAACCAAGAGTTTAAACCTGATTTCAGGCACTGCGAAGCAGACTAAACGCAGACCAGGACCACGCATTTTCGGGGTGCCCATTCAATCCCCCGCAAAGAACGATTATTCGGCACGCTCCCACGCTCGTGGCCTGGGAGCGTACGATCAAGACAGATGACCCAAAATGCCAAGTCAGGCTGGCAGAGTGGGCTAACCGCGTCGGGGCTTCATGGCCTCCACGCTAGCTCCTCTTCCAGGGTCTCAATAACTAATACACCTGCAATAAAGTTTACTTCTCTCTCTCTCTCTCTCTCTCTCTATTAACTGCGGTAGAACAAGAAACGTTTCTTGGTTATCCACACTTAGCCGCAGGAAATTATTGTGCAATTTGAAATTGTCTTGTAACAGAACAAACCAATGTTTTCAATTTTTAAAGCATTTGTGCATTCTTTAAACAGAGAAGGGTTGCTTATATTTAAGTGCATCATGTAACCGCGCAAACAACAAAGGACAAAGAAGGAAACACACAGGACAGGCACGGAACTTCAACTGAGTTCGTTGTTCTTTGTTGTTTGCGCGGTTACATGATGCATTCCAATATCGACCACCAACTAGCCCGCCTATCCCTGTTAAATTATATTTAAGCCCAGCGCGCGTAGGACCCTTCCAGGAGCTTACTTATCTCCTTTTGTCATGACTCACGACCAAAACTATCTATTGCCCAAAACAATGAATAAATGAATGTGTAAATCAAATGTTATGAAACACACGTGGATTTCCTTGCATCGACCAAACGCCGCCCTGTTTTTGCGAGTACCGTTGGCCAACACCTGTTAGCGGTGACTTATCTAATCGATCGCCTTGGTTAGGTGATAATACCCGTGAGTATATTCGCTCAAATTACAGTGAGTTAAGTGTACTTTTCCTTTCGCTAACAGTCAATAGGGTCATTCGGGCGGACATGAATATATGAGTGCACTGAGCTCTTTTCAGACCAGGAGTAAAATTCCTGCCCAACGATTGATTGATTGATTGATTGATTGATTGATTGATTTTTGTTCTTGTTTCAACTCGATATGAGGCCCACAGAGATGTACAGGAATTCTTGCAAACCACGGCACTAGACGCTCGTTTGTAATACTAGTGCTCTACGTGTGACCGTGTGGTGTGTTGTACTATGCCTTCCTCTTGCTTTTCCCCTTTTTTATCCCCTTGCTCTTATCTCTTCGTTTCTTTTTTTCTCTATTCTGAAAGAAAGTGAGAGTGCCGTTCCTTGGCGTTTCTGCTAGCCTGCTTTTCTTTCTCGTTGGAACGTTTCCATGGTGACGATTTACATGACTGACGATAAGAACAACATCAACATCCCAAACTGCAGTATAAAAGTTAGAAACAGGGATCAGGTGCCTAAGAAAGGCAGGCCTGCGTCTCGGTTGGCGGGCATATATTTGTCAAAAGCCTCTGGCAGAGATCTAAATGTAGGTCAGCCATTTTGAGACAACACATCCCTGTTTGTAGCCTTTAAACCCCAATGTGCTATTCCATCTGTCTACCCTCTTCTTCATTTCGGATTAACATCCCACAGCAACACTGGGTCTACGAAAGACGCTGTAGCGGAGGACTCATGATTATTTCGACCACACAGGGTTGTTTAACGTGCACCCAATTCTATGTCCAGCGACTGGCAAGAGTACGTTTATCCAGGCCAATTACTCATCCTCATCGTGATTCTCATCGTGAGAAGGGAATTCACAGAAGAACGAAAATGTGTTTGACCACATACGGCTGGAAATAAAAAAGTCATGCCTGGTAGCTTACCGATGGCCATCGAAGGGTGCTAGATCACTGGATTCCACCGGTACCAGCATGACAACGCATAACATGAGACAGAAACTTGCAGGTTAATAAGGCAGCCTGATAAGATCAGTAACACGCAAGCGGCCATGGAATGAAAAATAGTAGACGTAACGTTGGGAGACAGAAAGACAGCGGTGCGGATTATAAAAGAAATGCGCGTAGTCGACATTCTAGTTCACATTAAGAGGGAGAAACGCCGTCGGGCTGGCAACGTTGCACAGATTCTTGAATGGGTTGCAAGAGAAGGGAAGTGCTGGTGAGGACGGCATAAAAACGGGCGGTATAAGGTGGCGTCAGCTGGCGCTAAACAGGGGTAATTGCAGATCGCTGGGAGAGGCCTTCGTACTACGGTGCACTTAAGTAGGATAATCACGACGTCGACGACGACGACGATGAAATCTACGCACACAAGAGCGTTTTGATTTTGCATTTCGACGATGACGACTACGCCACTGTCGTCACCGGCGGCGTAAAACGCATAGGACGGGAGGACAAACGGACACAGCGAACGCAGGGTCGAACGGCTGTCGCAGTTTCGCCCGAAAGGCGAAGCACCGATTACGGTAGCAAATTAGTGGATCGCTGTGCGAAGTAAGGATAGTAGTTTTAGAGGCCGTGTAAACTTGTAAACATCCGCTGACTAATTAAATTAACAATGACAGAATGTGTAAGCATGACTGAACGAGGACGTAGGAAGAAACAGACACAAGAAGACAGCGCTGTCTTTCTGTGTCTGCTTCTTCCCACGTCCTTGTTGAGTCGCCCTTACACATTCTATCACGGATTCAAACCAACTAGTCCGTAAACGTGTTTTAATTAAATTAACCTGCACGGTGTCACGCGCGCACAGGTAAACATGAACACACGTCGCTCGATGACAGCGGAAACTGCCTGTGAAAACGCTGGAGTTAGGAATCGCGGCAGGAGCCGCGAGCCAGTTGACCTGCTTGCATATGTCGCTTCAACGCGTACGAAACGTCGAAAGCACAGCGCATACGAAGCTACCCGCACTACGTGCACTCTGCAGACATCGCAGATCGCTTTCAAGATGAGGCTCACGCGGGCGCGAACTTTGGCCACGTCGCAGATCGCTTTCAAGACAGACGAGCGCCGGCAACGCGTCCCTACGGCGTCTGCCAAAGGCGTCTACAACGGCGTCCACGATTCGCGTGGTCAACGCCGCAGTAGACGCCGCGGTTGTCTCCACTCTGTACGGAGCGCTGGGCGAGGAGGACATTGAGGCACCTCAGCTGCCGCCTGAGAAGAACGCCGCTCCTCCTCCCTCGCCTGACCGCCCTGCATCGCGCGCGACAGGAGAGGGCACGCTTCCGGCCCACGCTCCTCGCACGCGACACTGAACAGCGCTCGCCGGCTCACCCTCGCAAGCTTTCACTCGCACATGCAGAATACGGCGCGCGGCGACAGTCTTACAGCCCTTGGACTTTATGCGGAACCTCACGGCGACGGCGACGGCAAACATGCGCCTGGAGTGTCCATGTAATTGTTGTAATAAAAAGAGACCCAAGAACACGCTGCGTTGGGGTGCATATGGGAACGACCACTATCGCACGCGTACTCGTGCCGG